>NW_023664427.1:10000-13837 GCF_015228065.2 Penaeus monodon
CGGGAAAGGAAGGCAAGGAACAGTTCTGCCAACTTGTTGAGGTCACAAGCAATCTCGCTCTGTGGGATGGAACTCGCAGTACACCGAAAAGGGCCCTGCAACGCGTGAAGGGGAAAACTATGGGGTCCCAACTCTGAAGGGCAGGTTCGGGCCTGAGGGAGGGTAAAGGAGGAAAGGCGGCGTCAGGGGTATAACGTTCAAGCAGAGAAGGCGACGGGGTTTTTCGGGCAACAGATCCCCAGAGTGTCAAATTTCGGGGGGTTGCTGGGGTCTGTGGCAGGAAAACCCCCCGGGGCCCCGCAGCGTCGTGTCGCGCCTGGTCGCTGCAGAAGGCTGGGGGCCCCCCGAACCCTCCCTTGGGTAAGGTGGCGGGGAAAATCGGACCCGGGCAACCCCCTCGTTTCCTCCCCCCCTTCCCCCCCCCCAGGTGTGTTAGTTCGGCACCGTTTTTCCCCCTGCAGCCCCCCGGCCCCAGACTTCTGTAAGCGAAGCTAGCTGAGTATGCGGGAAGGGGGCCCCGGGAGGCATATGTTGCCCATTTTTTAAAAGCTGGGTCGCCCAGGCTGGACCAGGAAAGGGAAGGGCCCCGCAGCTGTAACAGCGCAAGGGGGCCCCCGGGGTGGAAGTGTTGGGGCATCTGCCGGCATCTCAACAGGCCTCTTATCCCCGTGGCAAGGGTTTGAAAAGCCGTTTTTGGGCCCACCACCAGGCCCAGGTATATCAGCCCACTTGAAGGTGGACCGTGAGCGTGGCGAGACACTGTCCCCACTGGTGCAGGTGTGGAGGGGCTGGTAAATTTGTACCCGTCTGCGGAAGAATGATCGTGGTCCTGGCCCGTGATTTCTTTGTTGACGCTTTACAGGACCAGCACTGCAAAACTACATCAAGCGCACACCCTGAGGGCCTCGGTGGGGCTGGCGAGGGCCTTGGAGTTCGAGGCCCTTCCGAAGGGAACCAGTGGCCAGGGCCAGCTGCCAGCCCCGCCGTGACCTCCGGGCCGGAAGGCTAAAGTGGAGAAAATAGCATTGAGGAAGGTAGCCCGGAACTTCCCAAAGGGTTGTGTTGGGCTGCGGAGGGAAGGGCACAACTATCGTGTCCCCAGGGAGCGGAGAACACGTCCTCTCAACCGGGGGATTTTGATCCCTTTCCCGCAGTGCTGCAAAGACTGTGGCAGGTATGGTCCCATCCAGCGCATGTCCCCGAGGCTAAGGGAAATGGTACGGCGGAAAAAACTGGAGAAGGGGGGGAAACCCAGCCGTCCCGGTTCCCGGGCCCCGACTTGGGTAAGCTGCCGTCGAAACCCACGATGCAGGTGGAGGGGTCAATAGATGGGAACCCGCCGCCTGACGTGGACACTGGGGCTGAGAAAACCCTAGTGCGGCCCCGAATTGTTGGGCCCCTATGCGACTTCCAGACGCCCACAGGAAATGTGTTTGTCCCGGGGGATTTTGTGCAGCTCAAGGGGCCAGTGGAGGGTCGTATTGGCGAGGGCAGCACGGGGCACGTCTGCCAGTGTAGTGGCCCCATCTGGACGAGCACGCTTGCTGGGCCTTGATACCTGATGCAGAGTAAGGGGTGTGTCGCCTTTGGGCGAAGCGGGGGGGGTGCACGGTGAGGAAAGTGCCCTTGCTTCCAAGGCTGGGGTGCAGAGGTAGTTACGGCTGAGCACACACCTTGCCCCGGACAGAGTCTGAAAACCTGTGTCGACTTCAAGAGTATACGTGGATAGAGGGCCTCGTGGGGCTCATCCAAAAACCCGCAGCTGGCTGTGGGTAGGGTTGGGCGGGGCCTTTTTTGGGCCAGGGGGGGGGGTTAGTTAATGTTTGGGAGCTAACTTCTCCAAAAAGGACCTGAAAGGGGCCAGCTGGTGGAAAGCTGGGGACTTGTGGGGAAGTGGAGCGTCCGAAAAGTCGTCGGGGGGGGGAGGAGTTGGTTTGTGGGGCCGTTCCAACTTCCTCGAGGACTTTCGCACCCTTGGCGTTCCATGGGCCAGGGAATTTCCCTGGGCCCTGGGAAAAAAAAAATGAAATTAGCCCAGATCGGCGATGAGGCTGGGAGACGCTGACCGAGATGAGGAGAGCCTTTTACGGTGAGGGGGATGCAGCAGCGTAATGGTGACCATGAGCCGGGCTTGGGGGCAGGATACCCTCTGGGTGCCAGCCAAACTACCGCCGCCCACACCTCTCCAAGCGCCCCAGCGAGAGCAAGAAAGCCGTCTGGATGAAAGTTTTTGTGTTTTTTGAAACTGTTTACAATTAGGTTACTTTTTTTTGAAAGAATTTTGTTTTTTTCCTGAGGACTGATTTTATTTAAATTTTTTTTGTAGTTTGTTTCGGCTTGATATGCAGAGCTTGAACAAACTACACAAGGCAGGGTACGCAACGGCGTGGGTTTTAATTTCAGGGTCAGAAAACCCGAACACTCCAAGAGGCACTGAACACCCCAGGTCCCAGAACACCAGGGGAGGAAACGCCAAGGGCGAGGGGAGGGCACAAGTAAACCAAAAAGACAGTCTTTCCTTTTTTTTACACAAGTTATTTACCCGACACTTTTCTATAGGCACAAAACAGGGGGGGAAAACCACATGTCACACGCACAAAACAGCTGATCAGCTTATAAAAGGCAGCACGAAGTATATCAGATCACAAGGGCACACACAGGTCTTCACAGGAGCACACCCAACTCCGTCTCTCGGCTTGTTTTCCCCCGCTCCTCCCTCCCACCACTTCGTCATGTTTACCCAGGCCCTTCATGTAAACACATGTTTGCCAAGAGACAAAGACCCACTGGCGAAACACTATCCCCCCTACCCATCAACGCCCCCGGGGATAGGTGGCGGCAAATCGGGCCCGGTCCCCCCGCCTCGTTGTCCCCCCCCCCCTTCCTCCCCCCCCGGTGTGTTAGTTTTCCCGGGACACGTTTTCCACCCTGCAGCCCCTCGGCCTCCAGACTTCTGTAAACGTAAGCTACTGAGTACGACGGGGAAAGGGGGCCTGGGAGGCATATTTGCCCAATTTTTAAATGCTGGCATCTGCCCAGGGCTGGAGCAAGGAAGAGAAGGCCCTGCACTGGTAACAGCGCTAAGGGGCCCCGGGGTGGAAGTGTTGGGGGATCTGCCGGCATCCCAACAGGCCCTTTTCCGCGTGGCCCCGGGCTTTGAAACGCCGTTTCGGGGACCACCCCGGGCCCGGGGATATCGGGCCCACTTGAAGAAACGGCTCGTGAGCGTGGCGAGACACTGTCCCATGGCCAGGATGGGAGGGGCTGGTAAGGGGGTCGTCCCTGGGGGGCTGCGGAAGAGATATCGTGGGCCTAGCCCTGATTTCTAGGACCAGCAGCTGCAAATCTACGTCAAGCAGGCACACCCTAGGACCCCAGGGGCGCTGGCGAGGGCTTTTGGGGTTTGAGGCCTTCCTGAAAGGGAACCAGTGGCCTAGGGCCAGCTGCTCCCCCGCCGTGACCTCCGGGGCCGGAAGGCTAAAGTGGAGAAAATGCATTGAGGGGGTGGCCCCAGAACTTTCCAATATATTTATTTATATATAATATGTTTTTAAAATACGTACATATATTATATATATAATATTTAAATTTTTATATTAATATTATATATAATATAATATATATATATAAAATATATATATATATATAAAATTTTTAAAAAAAATTTTAAAATAAATGTGTGTGTGGTGTTGTACATACCACTCACAGATATTATATATAAAAATTTTATATATATTATATATATATATATATATATATTTTTAAAATTTTTTATATAATAAAATATATAAAAAATATATATTTTTATATATTAATTATTTTATATTTTAAAATTAT
>NW_023664429.1:0-7500 GCF_015228065.2 Penaeus monodon
TCGATAATTAATATTAATAAAAATTTTTTTTTTTTCTAATTTTATATATATTTGAATAAAAATTTTTTTTTTTTAAAGATAATATATATAGATAAATTATATTTATTTATTAATAAAATTTTATTATAATATATATATTATTTATAAAAAGAAAATTTTTAATATATGTTTTTCTAAAAATTTTTATATATTATATATTATATAAAATAATAATTATATATATAAAATTTTAAAAATATTTTTTGTTAATTTTATTTATATATATATAAAATTTTATATATAAAATGATATTTTATATATATTTTATAAAATAATATTATATATAATATGTAATTATATGTCCCACACCCACACCCCCAAAAACAATATGAAATATTATATATATATATTATATATATATAAAATTTTATATAATATATTATATTAAAATATATAAATATATTATATATTATATATATATTATATATAAAATATATAATATATATATATAAAAATATATTTTATATTTTGGGGTGTTTTGTTTTGTGTGTTTTTGGTGTGTGGGGTTGTGTGGGTGTGTGTGTGTGTGGGTTTTGTGTGTGCTTTTTTAAAACATTTTTTCCCTATTCTTCAATTTTTTCTTCGGGGCCCGCAGCGGGTTGACAATTCCCTTTGTTGCACGGTAGATGGCGCTAAATCGGCTTCACACCCCGGGGAAATTTCATTTTTAAAGGGGGCCCCTGGGAAAAACAGGGAACGACGCCGAACTTGTTTTATCTTATATAGATGCAAAAATGTCCCCTTTTAATATCTATAAAACCCTGTCTTCTATACCCTTAATCTAAAATCCTATATGTCTGTTTTGTCGGGGTCTGCCCCTTTTTCCCCTGTATATAGGTAGGGAAATTGTGTTGTGTGGTAATTATATTTTATATTTTTATAATATATATTTTATATATTATAAAAATATATATATATATAATAAAAATTTATAATTTAATATGTTGTTTTGGGTCATTTTAAAAATTTTTATTATATAATTAAAATATATAAAATATATTTATATATAATATATATAAAAATTTTTTAAAATATACAATATTCCTATAAAAATTTTATTATATATATCCTATATTTTATAATAAAATATATATAATATACTATATATATATATTTTATATATTATATATTTTTATATAAAAACCCTTTTTATTGTATATATATCTTTTATATATATATATATATTTTAATATAATAAAATATTATAAAATAATATATATATAAAATTTTATATAATACTGGAAATTTAATTTTCTCAATCCCCATATTTTAAAAAAAAATCAGCCCACACTTTTTAACAGCTTTTCGAAAAATTTTTTTTACCCAAAAAAAATAGAACCCCCAAAAAAGCTCTGGCACAAAAATAAAACCCCCCACGTAACCCTTTTTTCTCCAGGCACTAGCGGAAAAAAGGGGTTTTTGGGGGAAAAACCAGCAAAAAAGACGGGGAAAACACGGGATCACCTTTCTGAATTTTTTCGCTTTTTTCCCAGCCTTTTTTAAAGGGAACGTTCGAAGGGAAGAGGAAAAAGGGGGAAAGGGTTTGGGGGAAAAAATCCCCGGGGGATTTTGGGTTTTAATGGGGAGGGGCGTATCATCACCCAAAATTTCTTTACCCTACTTTTCCTTTTTGCGGGGGGGAGGTTTGGATTTTCCTTTTTTGGGACAAAATGAGGGGAAAAAAAATTAACTGTTTTCCAAAAAGTTTTAAAAGGAGGTTAAATTATCAAAAATTATCTGCACCCCCCCCCCCAACCCCCGGTTTTTGGCCCATTAGCGGTAAATTTTTTATTTAGACTTTACACATGTATGAATGCACACACACACCCACACCACACACCCACACAAAAAAACATACAAACACAAAACACACACACACAAACATATACATAATACTTTATTATTTTATATTTATATATATAAAATTTTAATTTTAATAATATAATATATATATAATATTTTTAAGATATATTTTATTTAAATATAAAACATATTTTTAAACACACACACCCCACACACAAAACCACACAAAACACCCCAACCCCAAACACATAACACACCCACACACACAAACACACACCACACGCATACCCCAAAACCACACACACACACACACACACCCCCCATAAAAACACACACACACGCCACCCACCACACACATCCCACCACAAAAAACACACCCCAACCACACACCCACACACACAATACTGTATATAAAATTCTTTTATTCCTTTTTTTTTCCTCTCCCCTCTCTCTCTCTAAAACTCTCTCTCTCTTTTTCCCCTTTTTTTTTTTTGGGCCCTCCCTATCTATCTACTATTATCTATATTGTGTGGGTGGGGGTGTGTGTGGGTGGGGGTTGGTGGTGTGTGGGGTGTGGGTGGGTGTGTGTGTGTGTGGGGTGTGGGGTGTGGGGTGGCTTGCGTGCGTGTGTGGGGTAAATTATATATTAATATATATATTTATATTATATATAAATATATATATATATATATATAATAAATATATATTATTTTATATATTTTGGTGGGTGTGTGTTTTGGTGGGTTTTTGTGTGGGGGTGTGTGGTGGGGTGGGAAGTGTGTGGGGAAATACACAATATCATCATCATCACCTGAGTAAAACCCACGGCGGGAATTTTGGGGCCTTCCCAATTTTTTTCCAATTTTTGCCCCGGTCCTTGGGCGTTTTTTTTTTTCCCCATTTTGGGCCCCCAAATTTTGGGATTTTTCCACGACATTTTTGGTCATTGTTTCGGCATTTGGCCCCCCTTTACTTTTATCTACCCCCCCAGCCCTGTTATTTTGGGGGGCCCCACCCTGTGTCCGGTTTTCCGACATAAGCCCTCCCCTTTGTCTTTTTTTTTCCTTCTAAAGCTCACAAGTATTTTTTTCATTTTTTGCCCCTTTTCCCTTGATTAAACGTAGCCCTCACCCGTTTTTTTTTGCATCCCTCCCCAGGGCTTTTTTCTCTCCAAAATTTTTGGTTGTACCCCCCATCCCTTCTGTTTCCACAGGCCCCTAACGGGGGGGCCGCACGGGGTAAAGACTTTTTTTTTTAAACAAAAGGGAAAGGAGCTTCTTAGAAAAGGGCCTCAGCCCTAAAATGATGGGGCATTTAAAATTCCTTTTTACTAGATTTTTTTGGGTTTTTTTTTTTTTACGAGTTCCCCCTGGGTCAAATATATTTTTTCCCCCCCTCTAGCGTTTCCCTTTGAAACCGGTATTTTTTTTCAAATTTGGAACCTGTTTTTTGAACATGATTTAGTTTTTTAAATTTCCTCCCATCTTCTTTTTTTTTTTTTATTTATAGTCTTTTTTTAAAATTTCCCCAAATTTCCCCTTTTTCCCTCCTTGTTTATATGTTTTCCCAATGACCCAAACCTTTTTTTCCCCAAAAGCTTTTTTAAATTTTATCGAGAGTTGCTGGAGATTTGTTTGACGTTCTTTCAGTTAACTTAAATTTGCAGATTCCTTTATTATGTCAGGGAAAACGGGTTTTTTTTTTTTTTTTTTTTTTTTTTTTTGTTTTTGGTCAATGTTGAGATTTTGGGCGGGAAAGTGAATTCTTTTTGGTTTGTAAATGCAAATTTTCTGCTGCTCTGGTCTTCTATTTAGCAAAATTTGGCCGCGGCTTTCCCTTTTTGAGGTGTAATCAAATTTGGGGCCCGGGACCTTCTAGGGTTTGGGCTGGCAAAATTTACTATTTTTAAAAATTTCCCATTTTTTGTACTATATCAGCCTATTAAAATTTTAAAAAAGTAAATTTTTCTTTTTTTGAGTCAGATGGCGATTTTTCATGTCCATTTCCCCCTAGTTTTTTTTTTTTTTTTTTTTTTTTTTTTTTTTTTAAAAATGTATTCATGTCCTGGTTAATAGAGTCCCCGGGAAAAAAACCGCTAGCATTTGCCCCCTCTCTTTCCTAGGGGGCCTTTTTCTGTGTTTTCCCAACTTGGGTTTTCTGTCTTTTTGGCTTTAAAAACCCCTCCCAGGGTTTATTTTTAAAATTTTTTTTTTGTTTTTCTTGCGGCAAAATGAACTTTTTCTTTTGAATTTTCTCTATTTTTCCCATCACTGGGGCCCTCCCAGGTTGGGCACAGACTTGAACAATTTTTTAAGTTTTACCAAATTTTTTAGTTTTAATCCCTTTTAACCCCACTCTTTTGTTTAAATGCTTAAAATTTTCCGGGGAAATTTATTCATTTTCTAAATATTTGTAAAAATTTAAAAAACCCTCCCCAAATTTCCCTGTTTGCTACCCCGGGGAGTTTACCTCTTCTATAGAAAAACGTGCCTTTCTTTTGGTTTTTTTTTCTGTTTTTTCGGCCCCCTAGTCTTCAAACCAAAAGCCCCTAAAATCCCTTTTTAATGAAAAAGGGGTTTTTTTCCCCCATCAAGAAATGCAGAAAGTCAGATTCGTTTCCCTACCCTTTATTTTGTATGGGAAAAGGGTTCACCCCAACGGGGGGCCGGGCCCCCCTTTACCCGGAGATTTTGGGCACCCCTGACAGGAAAAGACCCTTCACCGCCATAAACGGGGGGCTCTTGAAACCCGGTGAATGGGGGCCTTTTGCTGTGTTTTTCTGCAGCCATATTTTTTTGATTGAGAGGTAGAGGGCCAAAATTACCCCCCTTTATTTGGCTTGGTGAAATCTTCGGGAAAGGGGGGGAGAGTATTTTAGCCCGGACCCCCACTGTTTAAACCCCCCCCTCGGGGGTTGGCCCTTCCCGTGTGGATTTTATGAGCAAAAAGCGGGGTCTGCTCACTACCCCGGGTATACATGGGTTTGGGTACAGAAATGCATAAAAGGGATTCATTTATTAACGGGTTTTTATTTATGCTTTATTACAGTAGTGTAACATAGTTTTTTTCCCCCCCCAAATCCCTAATTTATGCGTATTTTTAATTTTTTCGGGGGCACATGAAATGAAAACTTTAAAAACCTTATATTGATCCTTTTAAAAGTGATATGCATACATACTCTACATTACACAAAATAACACAACCAAAGCATACACATGTACATGCCTGCAGTATGCGGGACGTTCCCCAAAGTGAATACATATTTTGGTTTTTACACCCCCCCATATTTTTTGAACACACACAAAAACCCTTATGAATAATACACATATATTAGCCATACATTTTCTTTCGGACATGTGTATTTCGCACCTACTTTTATGAAATAACCCTTTTTTGGGGGGGGGGGTTTTTACCCAAAATACATCTGTAAAATACCTGTTAAAAATGACCTATAAAAAACACACACACATCTATCCCTTTACATACATAAAACATTTCACTCATTTCATATAAAATATTTTAATTATTAAAAATTTGATATAAAAAATATATATAATTATATAATTATAAAAATATATATATATTAAATAATAAAAAGAAAATAATTAAAAAATTTTAAAAAAAATTTTATATATTTTATGTTTTAAAAATTAAAAATAATTTTAATATATAAATATATAATAATATTTTATAATATTATATATATTATATTATATATATATATACACACACACCAAACATATTGAATACATAAAACATATTATTTCCCTAAAAAACACCACCTACCCCATATACTACATAACCAATACACATATTTTAGAAACACCCCACCCCTACACATATACATGCAATACGTTTCACATGCCCATACATATATATTCAAACTTGAAAATGTAAAACACCCTTTTCCCCAAAAAAATACCCATCTATTATATCTACCATGTAATTTCCCTTTCGTAAAGCACCGGAACATACACCCTAGCTCCCCTAAAACAAACAAAAACCATATAAAAATGCCCCGGGATACACATGCCCTCATATGTGCATATTTTGCCTTTAAAATAAAATTTAGCGCATATTTTTATATTTTCTTTTTCTTGAATACACACCTATGGAAAATTTTAAAAATTTAAACACGCAAACAGAGGCAGGTGATGTTTGGGAAAGGACGATTTTGGGTACAATGGGGTTTGGGGTTAGAGGAAAATTTTGGAAAAGGGGAAATTTTTTATCCCGGCGTTTTTTGGACAGGAATTGCAAATTTCCCTTTGCCGCTGCTAAGTTACCGGGGTGCTTTGTCCCCCCTCGATGAAAGGGGGCCCCTCACGTGAATTACAAAAATTGTTTAATTTCATGTTTTTTTCGATGGGTCTTTTTTCGAGTGGCCCGGGTTTTTCTCGTTGCTTTATGATTTTAAAATTTTAAAAACCCACCTGAAATTTTTTTGTACTTTACTTTTCTGGGAGTTTGGGGTGTTTTTCCTTTGCGGGAAACTACCCCAGGGAGAACCGTAATACCTGGTAAAATGTTAAATCGGCATCCCCGTGGGGGATGGGGATAGGCGACGCTTGTCTTTTTTTAATGAATTTTTTTAATTTTCTGGTGTGGGAAAGATTATCTTTTTTTTTTTTTTCTCTGTTTCTAAACTACACAATACACACAGACACACACCATATACAAAAACAATATATATATTTTAATATATATTTTATTAATATATATATAATATATATTTTAAAATTTATATATATATATATAAAATATATATTTTATGTGTGTGTGTGGGGTGGTGGTGTTGTTGTCCCAAATTCCTTCCAAAACCCTTAAAAACGGATGGGAAGGGGAAAAAAAAATTTTCAGGAAAAACTGAAAACAAGGCAGGGTCGTGAAGCCAGAGAGCAAAAACGTCGTCGACCCTACCCCAAACCCCCAAAAAAATGCCGAAAAAGGCGATGGAAGGGGGAAAACTCCAAAAAGAATTCATGAAAGGGTTTTTCCCGGGCTGGAAAAGAGAGGAAGCCCATGGCAGCACTAAACGTCTGAGAGTTGAATCGGGGGCCCCCAAAAAGGGAAAGGGAATTTGGGCTCCACCAAGGCAAATCAGCAGGAGGAAAAAATCGGTGGGGAGAGGGGGTGAGGGGGCCTCTGCCCGGGGGGCCCCCCCTCTGAAGAGAGGCGTTTGGGCATCATCAAAAAGGGGGGGGCCTTTGGGGAATAGTGTCCCCGGGGCCCGGCGCACACACCGCACCCCCATTATAATGAACCCATGCAAATTTTGTGCATAAAAATTTTAAAGGGTTGTGTAGAGGGGTGATGGGGGAGGGGGGTGCCGGGGGGAAAAGGGTTTATGATGATTTTTGGGAAAGGGTTTTTGGGTGGAGTTTGGGGGCGAGGAAGTTTGGGAAAATTTTTCTAACCAACTAAACAAGCGCCCTCGGCCCCACCCCGACCACGGGTTTTGGGGGGGTCAAAATCTGGCCCAAAACCCATTTAGGTAAACCCTCAAATTGAATTTAAAGGTAATGCAGCCTCCGGGCCCACACAGTGGGAACGTTGGGGCGGCCTTATCCGAGGGGTTTTGGGGGGGTTCGCGCCCCGCCCAGGGGAAAGTTTTCAATTTTCCGCCCCCGGGGGTTTAAATGCTGGGGCTTTGGGGGC
>NW_023664430.1:2500-5000 GCF_015228065.2 Penaeus monodon
TAATATTATATATTTTTTTTAAAATTTTATTTATATTATAAAATATATATAATTATATATTAATATAATAATTTATTTTAATTTTAATTTAAATATAAATTATATATTATAATATATATTTTTTATATATTATATATAGTCTATATGTAAATTAATAAATACATTATATAATAAATATTATTATTTATAATATATTTAAATTTTATATTTTATATATTATATAACATTTAATCATAGATTCATATTAAATCATGTTATATATTAAATTTATATATTTATATAGGGAAATTTTTTATATATTATATAATTTATTTTATATATATCTGATTATAATATGTACTTGTATTTAAAATTTTTATATAAATATATATATTTATATATATATATATAATTATAATTAAAAATTATTATATATATAATATATATTTTTTTATATAATATATATATATATTTTATTTTATTTAATAATTTTAAAAAAAATATATTAAATTTATTAATTATATTATCATTATTCTATAAAATTTAATTTTATATTATTATATTTAATTATATTTTTATATAATTAATCCCTTTGATTAAAATTATTTATTAATATTATAAAATTTTAAAAATATTTATAAATATATATTAAAAATTATAATATTATTTTAATATTATTATTTGTGTATGTGTGTATGTGTTTGTTTGGTTTTTTATTTGTCTACATGAAAACAGTTTATATATGTATATATCTACATGAAAACCCCTTAATATATTATATATATTTAAAATAATTATATAAAAATTATATATAATTTATCAATAAAATAAAAATTTTATAATATATATAAATTATATTATATATATAAAACAAATTTTATATATATATAAATATATATTATATAATACCAATATACTATATTACATATATATATATTATATTATATATATAAAAATATTATATATTTATTTATATATATATTGGGGTGGTGTGGTGTTGTGGTGGGGGTCTGTGTGTGTGTGTGTGACATATTTTTATACACACACACATATTATATATACATTATATTATATATTATATAATATATATATATATATCCATTTTTAAAAATATACATTTTTGCATTTTCTAGTATAAAACACCACACAACACACCCCACACACACCCCACTCACGCACCACACACAACCACACCACACCACCACACACACACAACACAACACACCATATATAATTATATATATAATAATATAATATAACATATTATATTATATTAAAATTCATACCATTATTTTGCACATGATAAGGTTTTTATTATTAAAATTTTTATTATATATATTATATATTATATATATATATATATATATATATATATATAATATTTACATATATATTTATATTATATATATATTATTTTTATTTTTAAACCCATTTTATGATTTTTATATAAATAATTAATATATTTATTAATATTATTAAAATTTATTATATATATATTAATATATAAAATTAAAAATATATATATGTATTATATTCCTATTTTCAATATATAATTTCTTTTTAAATATAATTATTTAAAATATTAATATATTATTATTTATTTTAATATTATTAATATATAATATATATATTAATATATTAATTTATAATAATATTTTATTTTTAAATTAATTTACTTTATTATATAAAATTTTAAATTTAAATATTTAATATTTAAAATATATATTATATATATAATATTTTTTTTTTTTATTTTTATAATATATATAAAATAATATATTTATTTATTTTTTTATATCTTATTCTATTTTATAATTTTATATATTTAAATTATTTATATTTTTTATAATTTCATTATTGTATATATATATTAATTTTAAAATCAAATAATTTAACCTTTATAATCTATTCTTATAAAATACTATTTTTTATATTTTTATCTAATATATCTCTATTTTATATACTTTTATATTTTAATATACATTTAAAACCATTAAAATTTTAATTAATATTATATATTTCTAAATTATATATTTTTATTTTTTTTATATTTTTTTACATTAGTTTTATAATTATTATATTTATATTAATTATTCTATCTTAATATCTATTTATATTTATAAAATTTTATTATATTCTATTTTTTTTATAATTTTTTATCTTTTTTTTTTTTATTTATTCTTCTATTCTTTTTTATTTTTTTTTTTTCTATTTTTATCTTCATTTTTTATCTTTTTTTATATAATAATTATTTTTTGTTTTTTGTTGTTTTTGTTTTTTTGTTTTTTCTTTTAATTTCTTATTTATTTATTTTTTTATATGTATTTAAAAATATACTATATATTATTATATATATAATATTAAAATATATATATATTTTTTGTTTTTTTTTTTTGTTTTTTTTGTTTTTGTTTGTTTTTATATATTTTAATTTTAATATTATATTAAAATTATTATATAATATTATAATATAATTTTATATATATTAATAATATTTAATTTTATAATATAATTTTAATTT
>NW_023664430.1:7500-10000 GCF_015228065.2 Penaeus monodon
TCCTCTCTTTCTCTCTCTTCTTCTTCTCACTTCTCCTTCTTTTTTTTTTTGTTTTTTTTTTTTTTGCCTTCTTCTTTTTCCTTTTCTTTTCTTCCTTTTCCTCTCTTTCCTCTTTTCCTCTTTTTCTCTTTCCCCTCTCCCCTTCCCTCTCTCTCTTTGCTCTATCTTCTTTTCCCCTCTTTCCTCTCTTCTTATTTCATATTTTTCCCCTTTTCCTCTTCTCTTCTCTCTCTCCCCTTTTTTCTCCTTTTTTTTTTTTTTTTTTTTTTTTTTTTTTATCTTCTCTAATCCTCTCTTTTTTCTTTCTCTTCTTTTCCTTTTCTTTCTCCTCTTTCCCTTTTTCTTCCTTTCTTCTTCCCCTCTTTATTTCTTCTCTCCCCTATGTTTTTTTTTTTACCTTCTTTTATCTCTCTTCCCCCTTTTCTCTTTTTTTTTCCCCCCTTATTTTTTGCCTTTACTCTTTTTTCCCCTTTTTTCTTTTTATTATATTAAAATTTATTTTCTTTCCTTTTTCCCCCCCCAAAAAAACCCCAAAAAACCCCCCAAAAACCCCCCCCCCCCCCCCCCCCCTTTTTTTTTTTTTTATTTTATTTTCTTTTTTTTAAAATTTTTATTTTTTTTTTCATTTCCTTTTTTTTCCCCACCAAAACCCCCCCCAAAAACCCCCCCCTTTTTTTTTTTTTTTTTATATTTTTTTTCCTTTCCTTTTACTTTTTATTTCATATTTTTTTTTTTTTTTTTTTTTTTATTTTTATTTTTTCTTTTTTGGTTTTTTTTATTTTTTTTTTTTTTAAAAATCTATATATATTATATTATATATATCCTTTTAATTTTATTTAAAAAATTTTATAAATTATATATATATTATAAATTTTATAAACCTATATATATATAAAATATTTATATATAAATAATATTTATTATTTATAAAAAAATATGTTAAAATTATTTATATATTATTATAAATTATATTATTATATTATATATATATAAATAAATTTATATATTATTTAAAACAACAACTATCTTTTCCTAAAAATAATTAAAGAAAAACAAAAAAAAAAACCACCACCAAACCCTTTATATAATTATATTATATAAAATTTATATCTATATTTTTATAATATATTATAATATATATATTATATATTATAAATATTTTTTATTATTATTATAATAAAAAAATATTTTAATATTCCATATATTTAAAATTATTATATTTTCTATTTTTAAAATATATTTTATTAAAAATTATATAAAAATATTTTATATATATAAAAATATATAAATATATATTCTTATGTAATATTTAATCATATATATTATTTTAACATTATTTATTTATTATTTATATAATAATATTTTAAAAAAAATATATAGAAATAAAGGATATATATTAATATATATAATTTATTATATTTATATATATTTAATATTATATTAAAATGTTTTTTTTTTTTTTTTTTTTTTTTTTTTTTAAATTTTTTTTTTTTTTTTTTTTAAATATTAAATAAAATGTATATTTAATATATATATTAATATATATATAATATATTATTAACCCCCCCAAATTTTAAATTTTTTTGTTTTATTAACAAATTTAAAAAAAAAAAAAAAAAAAATATTTTTTTTTTTTTTTTTTTTTTTTTTTTTTTTTTTTTTTGTTATTGTTTTTTTTTTTTTTTGTTTATAATATTATCAAATTTTAAAATTTTAAATTTTAAAATTATTTTATATCTAATAATATATTTATATATATTTATATTATATTATTAATATTTTTTAATAATATTAAAACCCAAAACAAAAAACCAAACCCCCAAAAAAAAAAATATATTTTAAATTTTAAAATATATATTTAATATTTATATTATTTTTAATTATATATTATTCTTTTTTTATATATTATATTTTATATATATAATAATAATTATATTATATTATATTTTTTAAATTTTATATATAATATAAAATGATATATATAAAAAAACCCAACACAAATTTTCCCAAATATAATTTATGTAATATATATATATAATTTTAATATAGATATATTATAATATATAAAATTATATAATTAAAATTTATTATTTTTTTTTTTTTTTTTTTTTTTTTTTTTTTTTCTAATTTTTTTTTTTTTTTTTTTTTATAATTTTAAAATAAATTATATTAAAAAATTTATCTATATATTTAAAAATTATTTTATATAATAATATATATTTATATATAATTTTATTTTTTTATAAAATATTAAAAACAAACAAGAAAAAAAAAAACAAAAATTATATATTATTTTATTTTATATATAATATTATTTATATATATATTTTATATATATATTATATATTATAATATATTAAATTAATTTATATAGATAATTTTTATAAATTATAATTTTTAATATAAAAATTTTATATATATATATTATTTATATACCCCGTTATATTTTATATTCTATCTTTTTATTTTATAATTATTTTATATATTATTATATAATTAA
>NW_023664431.1:0-7500 GCF_015228065.2 Penaeus monodon
GACCTGGTCACGTTTGGGATACTGCGGCGGAGAGGAGGGGGGGGAAAATGCACGACCAGAATTATAATATATATATTATAATATATATATATATTATATATATATATATATATATATATATATATAATTACAAACACACACCACACACACAACACACACCACCACACAACACACACACAAAACACCCCACAAACACACACACCACACACACACACACCCCACACACACCCACGCAAACACAACACACCTATTATTATATATATATATATAATATATATATTTTAATAATATAATAATATATAATAATGGGTTTGTGTGTGTGTGTACGTGGGTGGGGTGTTGGGGTGTGTGTGTATACACACACACACACACACACATATATTTTTATATTTATTTTAATATATATATAATTTAATATATACAACAATATATGTTACACACAACCACACCCACAAAATTTTAATTATTATTTTTGGGGTGTGTGTGTGTGTGTGTGGTTTTGTGTTGTTGTGTTGTGTGTGGGGTGGGGTGTGTGTGTGTGTGTGTGTGTGTATGTATAATATATTTTAATATATATATTATATTATATATATATATATTAATATATATATACACACACACCCACACACATATATATATTTTATATATATTATAATATATATAATATCATATATATATATATATATTATTTATAACATATATATAAAAATATATATAATAATATACACACACACACACACACACACAATACACCACCACACACCAAACACAACCCCACACAACACACCCCCACACACACACACGCACACACACACCACACACACACACACACCAACACACACACACAGATATATATATATAATATATATATATATATATATATATATATATATATATATATATATATATATATATAGATATATATGGTGTGTGTGTTGTGTGTGTGTGTTGTGGATGTGTGCGTGGTGGGGGGTGTTGGTTGTTTTGTGTGTGCTGTGCGTGTGCGTGTGTGTGGTGTGTGGTTGTGTGTGTGGGGTTGTTGTGTGTGTGTGTGTGTGTGTGTGTTGTGTGTGTGTGTGTGTGTGTGTGCGCGTGTTATGTTTTAATGTATATAATATATATATATATATATATATATATATTTTATATAATATTATTATATATAATATACACACTTTAAAACGCACACACACACACACACACACAACCACCCACACACAATATATATTTTAATATATATATATATTATATAAAAAATATATAATAATAAAATTAATTAATTATATATAAAAATATTATCTATATATAATATTATATATATTTTATACGTATATTATTATATAAATATATATTTATAATATATTATAATATATATTTAATATTATAATTATTGTGTGTGTGTGGGGTGTGTGTGTGTGTGTTGTATGGTGTTGGTGGTTTTTTGTGTGGCGCGCGGGGGGTGTGGGTGGTGTGTTGTTTTGTGTGTGGTTGTGTGTTGGTGTGTGTGTGTGGTGGTGTGTGTGTGGTGTGTGGGGTGTGTGTGGTGTGTGAGTGTGTGTGCGCGTGTATATGTGTGTATATGTATGTAATTTAATATTTTTAATATATATATATTATATATTTATATATATATATATACTTAAACGCACACACACAACACACCAAACACACACACCCCCACAACACACACAAACAACCACACACACACACACACACACACACATATAATTATATTAAAATTAATAATTTTAATATATGTAATATATAATTATATATATATATATATATTATAATTATTATTAAATATATATACGTATATATAATATATATATATTAATATATTATATATATATATATATTAATATATATTAAAAGTTTTTGTGTGGTGTGTGTGTGTGTGTGTGTGTTTTGTGTGGTGTTTTGTGTGTGTGTGTTTGTGTGTGTGTGTGTGTGTGGGTGGTGTTGTGTGGGTGGGGTTTTGTGGTGTGTGTGTGTGGGTATGTATGTATGTTCTATCAATCTATCAGTCTATCATCTATCTATATATACATATATATATCCCAAAACCACCCTCTCCTCCTTAACAAACACACACACCACCCCCAACACACACCAACACACACACCCAACTTTATATATATGTGTTGTGTGTGTGTGTGTGTGGTGTGGGTGTCGTGTGTGGTGTTGGGTATTATGTATGTATCTATAAATCTTCATCTATCTATCTATCATTATCATATAAAAACCAAACGCATCTCTCTCTCCCCCTCTCTCTCTCTCTCTCTTCTCTCTTCTCTCTCCCCTCTCTCACCTCTTCTCCCCTCCCCTCTCTCTCTCTCTCTCTCTCTCTCTCTCAACACAAAACAACACACACCACACACATTTATTATTGTGTGTTGTGTTTGTGTGTGTGTGTGGGGTGTGTGTGGTGTGTGTGTTGTGTGTGTTGGTGTGTGTGTGGTGTGGTGGTGTGTGTTGGGTATGATCTATCTATTTCATCTTAGTCTATGTATCTATCTTAATACATATTATAACCACACGCCTCTCTCCTCTCTCTCTCCTCACACACCACAACACAACACATACCACACACACATTTATATATGTGTATGGGGGCGTGTGTGTGCGTGGTTGCAGAAAAACCTAGAGTTTATAGATGTGTTATCATTTCTTTGTTACAGCCCTGTTAAACTTCCTTAAAAAGCGGAATTAAAAAATATTTTGTGCTTCTGTTTTTAATTACATAACTGATGCCCCTCTCATGACTGCCAAGTAGTCATGGATTGCTATTACTGTTAAAAGCATTGCTCATATCCTTCCAGAAATACATTTGAAAATCTCCTTTTTTAAGCCGATGAACCAAGGAAATTCATGGCTTGGCGAAATGTCAGTCCGGGTCGGTCATGTTAAAAAAAGAGAGAAAAAATATTTTTAGAAAACCCCAGATAAAAAGGGAAAATTTGAATTTGTAAAACCTTGTTCAACCGAAAAAATTTTTTTAGTGTTAAAAAAGGGGGAGACAATAAGAAAACAAAAATTTTAACATCACATCAAGTCTTTCCTTGTCTTTTGATATCTGTAATAAGAAATTCCCTCTTGAAAAATAAGAATTATGATTAAAATTGGATTCCCCTACTCAAATCAAAAAGGGTTGTGGAACCAAAACATGGGATTTTTAAACAAAAAACCTAAACGTTTTCTAAAAAGAAATCTTTACATAAAAGTTATAATTCGTATGGACTAAAAACTGGGATAATCTTTTTAAACACAAAGGGACATGACCCAAAATATACTTGGGTTATATACTTCCAACATCTCTAATAAAAGATTACTAAACATGTAATAAAAAACAAACTACTATCTTAAACCTTCCCACACCTCATATTCTGCTAGATGAGTTTATTTTTTTTTTTACACACAGACTAACACTCATACATAGTCTTACAAAACACAACAAAAACGTCTTCTACTACCTAAAATTCCTCACCGGGTGGTGGCCGCCCCATACAGGTTGGGAAAACCCCTCCCCAAAGGAAAATTTTGTTTCAAAAGGCCTGGCTTGTAATCTCTCTCTCTGCCCAGCCCCCTCGTCGGGGGAATAAGTGGCATTTCCACATTTCTTTGCATGACTGATGTATATTCCCCAAAATGTATCATTCACGTATCATATCAACACTGTTGTTTGTTAAGTGAGGGGGAAATTTGCCATTATATGGGTTGCGTTTCTTTAAGGTCTTTAAAAAAGACAATGCATGGTGTCATGAACAAATGTTTGTTCAACTCTTTCCATACCTGACCTAGTGATGGGCGGAGAAACACACACACACACACACACACACACACAACACACACAAACACACACCCACACCACACACACACACACACACAACCGCGCGCGCACACCACACACCACACACCACACAATGATGAGGCGCATGATTTGAGGACTTCCACGCACTTGTCTCGCCAAAAAAAAACGGGAAAGTACTGGCCGCTCTCCCACGGTCTTTAAATTTCCACAATCTCCCCGGAAATTCTGACCATTCCCTCCTTGCTTGCACAACAGCCATTGCGGGTTTAAGAATGTCATTTTATTAAAATAAATAAAACAAAAAAATAATGCATTGTGGATTAATGCTTTTTTTGGGCCCAAAATAAGCTCAAAAATTCTTTTTTAAAAATTCCCCTCTCCCTGAGTGGCTCAAAGGTAAAGGAAAATCACTACGCTTGCCTTGATCCTGCAATTCCATCTCCCCCCTTGGCAAAAAGGCTCACTTCCGCCTGCTAAGGTGAATGCTGGCTGGACTTGTAAAACACGAAACCGAACTTTTGGGTTTGGGGTTTATCATTTGCTCCCAAACCAAGCCTAATCCTGCTTAGATTATTTTAAAAGGGTCTTGATAGTTTCATTGCAAAGCAAAAAATCCTCGAAAAAAAAGATCTACTCCCTTTAAAAGGGTTCATGTTAAATCCGATTCTTGATTTATTCGACGATTTCAAAGCTTACCCCCTTTTTTTTTTGGGCCACTAAATCCTTTAAAACCGAAAATTTGGTATTATAATTAAAAAGCCGACAAAGGAAAATAACGTATTTTATCCTTAATAAATCTGATTATAAAAACCCCGCCCGGGTTTGGGGTTTCGTTATGTTGATGATATATTTTCTATGTGGCAAGTGAACCTTCAGATTTCGATGATTTTTTCAGTAAACTGAAAAACCTCGCGCGTAAAATAAATTTTTAAAGTAAAATGGGAAGATTCGGGAAAAATTACCTTTTCTCGCTACTTTTTTCAATAAAATGGCTCGTTAAATTTTGGGTTTGACCTAAACCTACTCATACCGCTAATTTCTTCACTTTTCTCGAATCACCCGTTTATTTTAAAAAGGCAGTATCCGCCCCTTTTTCTTGGGCATCAGAATTTGTGACAATATTTTATTGATCGGGAGCTTGACGTCTTTTTTAAACTTTTTCGAAATTAGTTTCCCCCTTTCTTCTTAAATTAGGAAACCACTTCTGCAGATGGAAATTTTTATACTCCCCCTAATTCTAAAAGGGGCAGTGCCAGTAATTAAAATTTTCCGTAAAACCGTCCCTCGATGAAAAGGGCACATGTTTAAAGGCCTGGCATTACTTGTTTTTACATATCCAAATACGTTGCGTAATACTTTATTTAAACACAATCGGCTGCGGTTCTCTTGAAATTTTTCCCCCGTTATTTAAATTTTGAAAGGGTTGCCCCAATTTTTTACATGGTGGGGCCGGGCAGAGCTTTAGAGCTTTTGAAAAAAAAATTAAAATAAACAAAAACATGATGTTAGATTTGCTAAGGAATAAAATGCGTTTTTTCGTTCATTAGGGGATAAAGGTCCCGGCTTAACGGGAAAAGCGCAAAAATTAATTCTAATCCCCCCAATTCGTACGAAAAAAAAATTTAGAATCTCTATTAAATAGAAAAATGCCAAATTTTCAACTTGATGCTGGTCAAGGGGGCTTGGATGACCTTTTAACCTCCTCTTTTAGTTAGCAAAGCCTTCCCCAGATTTTGACCTTGACCCTCCTGAGACCTGATTCACCCCCTTTTGTTCGTCCCCCTTCCCTACCCTTTAAATATACTTCCAAAATTTTCTCCTTGTATCCTTTTTTGGGGTTTTTTTCGTCTGAAGGGGAACTCGTGAAGTTCGAAACGTTCGGTTTAGTTTCATTTTCTACTGGGGCTGTTTCCCTTTTTCATATATATTATGTATACTGTATATAATATATATATAATATATATAATATATATATATAATATATTTTATATATATATTTATGTGTGTATAAATATATTAAAAATATAATATATATTATATATATATACATTAAAAATATATATAATTATATATTAATATATTAAAATTATTTTTATATAATATATATATATTATATAATATATATAATATAATCAACATACGCATATAATTATATATATATATAATATATAATATTATATAATTTTATATTTATATAAAATTATATTATATAAATAATATATATATAACAATATATCTATATGCGTTGTATGCAATATATATATATAATATATTATTATATATATTTTAATGCATACATACCATATAGATTTATGTGTATATATATATATATATATAATATATATATATATATATAATTTTTATATATTATAAATAATAAATATTTATTATATAATTATATATATTTATATAATAGAATATATATTATATATAATATATGTTATTATATATAATATATATCATAATAGAATATATATACACACTAAAAATATATATTATATATTATATATATATTATAAAATATAATATATATATATATCATGTATACAAATATATAAAAAAGGGGGAAAACCCACAGTAGAAAATAACAAAACCGTAACGTTTCGATCTTCACGATTTCCCCTCTTCAGACGAAAAAAACCGAAATGGTACAAGGGAAAAAATTTTGGCAAGTTATATGTGAAGAGAACGGACGAACAAGAGCTGAATCGGGTCTCAGGGGGGTAAAGGTCGAAGAGTCTGGGAAGGCTTTGCTAACTAACGAGAGGTAAGGTCATCCAAACCCCATTGACCACATCAAATTGAAATTAGGCATTTTTTTTTCTATTTAATAGAGTTCTAACATTTTTCTTTCCCGGGGGGGAATGTGTTTTTGAAAATTTTTAGCGCTTTTCCGTTAAGCCGGGGGGACCTTCATCCCGTAAAGAACGAAAAACGCTTTTTTCCCTTTGCAAATCTAACTCATTTTATGTTCATTTAATTCTTTTTCCAAAAACTCTAAAGCTCTCCGGCCTCACCCATGTAAAACTTGGGGAATCTTACAAATGTAATAAAGGGGAAAAATCTCAGAGAACCGCTAGCCGCATTGTGTTTAAATAAAGTTTACGCAACGTATTTGGATATGTAAAAACAAGTCAATGCCAGGCCTTTAAAAATGTGCCGTTTTTCATCGAGGGACGGGGTTTCGAACAATTTTGATTACTGGTGCCCTTTGAAATTACGGGGAAAGAGTATAAAATTTCCATCTCGCAGATGATGTGCCTAATTTAAGAAAAACGGGGGGTATCCTAATTTCGAAAATTTTAAAAATGACGTCAAACTCCCGATCAAAAAAACTCATTGTCACAAAATTCTGTAGCCCTAGAAACATGGCGAGACTACTGACCTTTTTAAATATACGGGGGATTCGAGAAAAAGTGAGATATTAGCGGTATGAGTAGTTTCGGGCAACCGAAAATTTTAAACGAGCCATTTTTATTGAATAAAAAAGGCGAGAAAAGGTTTTCTCTAATCCCTTCCCCTTTTTTACTTTTTAAAATTTATTGTAAAAGCCGGGGTTGTTCGTTTTCTGAAAAAAACATCAAATCGAAGGGGTTCACTTGCCAATAAAAATATCTCACATAACAAACCAAACCGTGTCGGTTATATAATCAAATTTATTAAGGATCTACGTTATTACCTTTGTCGGG
>NW_023664432.1:0-7500 GCF_015228065.2 Penaeus monodon
CACAGAACACACACACACACCACCACAAAAAATAAAAATAAAACATATATATATATATATTTATTATATCTAATTATATATATATATATTATATAATTATATAATATATTAATATATATATATATATATATATATATATATTATATATATATATATATATATATATATATTTGAGATAGATGTAATTTAAAGGTCGCTCACCAAGTTCTAGCCACGGGATGACATAAACTAAAGTTAACGAAGTTAAGCAGCAAAGTGAAAATCAGCGACCAGTATCTTATATAGTTATAGTGCCGATATGTGCTTAAAACAATATATGAGCACAATCATCCAAAAGAAACCCGGTTTTCTCAGTAACGAGATTTTGGGTTATTGGGAAAATTATATTTTGTAAGAACTTTCCTGTCACATCTTCCGTTCCAAGCCAAAGGACGAAATTTTACCTGGAAAAAAAGACAATTCTCTTTTTCTCCTTTTCTCCCACCTTCTTCTTCTTTACTCAAGACGAAATGGTCCATTGTGAACACTGCGTCTCACCCTCATCAAAAAGGTTTGGCCAAACGTGTGGGGAATGAGTGGGATGCTTGTATTTCAGTTCTTGTCCAAAATACGCTGGCCTGGGGTGGTCTATATATGATGGGCCACTGAAGGGCTACCCCTGCTCTCCCACTCATCAGGGAACTTTACAGTATGTACATAATTTATTTTCTGTAAATATTCTATACAATATCTGTATAATTCTTGCCTTACGTAAAATGTAGAATACCTTGCGTGTCGCCCGATCAAGAGGGAGCTTTCGAGCTGCGCTAAGAAGTTGCACTATTTTTCCTATATCAAGAGCAAAATTGGATAATCAATTAGGCTAAGTATACACACACACCCCCACACACACACATATATATATATAATTATAATATATATATATATATATATATATATATGTATGTATATATATATATATATATTTTATAATATATATATTATAATATATATATTATATATAAGTATATGATATATATATATGAATATATATTATATATATATATATATAAATATTATTATATTTTTTAAAATTAATAATTATATTAAAATTTTAAAATTATTTGGTGTGTGTTTTATATTATTTTATTTTATATATATAATTTTAAAAATTAACCTTTAAAATAATTTTAAAATTTTATTATATTATATTTTTTTAATTGTGTGTGTGTGTGTGTGGTGTTGTGTGTGTGTTGGGGTGGTGTGTGTGGTGTGTGTGTATTCATATGTTATTAAATATGTTACATTATATCATAAGTTTTTAATATATGCATATGTAATATACATATTAACATTCACACCACACAAATGTGTGTGTAACTACATACATACTACAACACACACACACACCACCACACAACACATATATATTATATAAAATTATATTATATTATTTTTAAATATATATATATACATTATATACATACATATTCTATACTTATATTAATTATATATATATATAATATTTATATATATATATATATTATATTTTTAATTATATATATATAATTATATATATATGTGTGTTGGTGGTGTGTGTGGGTGTGTGTGTGTGTTTTAAATTTAAAAAATATATTTTAAAAATATATTTTAATATATTTTTATATATATAATATTAAAATTTATATAATATTTTTATGTGTGTGTTGTGTGTTGTAATTATATGTAGTTGTATGTATGTATGTTATTATTATGTATGTATAGATAGATAGATAATAATAGATAGATGATAATTAACCAAACAGGGAAAAAATACCTTTAGCTAAAATAAAAATGACTTTAAATAAAAAAGAGGGGGAGTACCAAAATCCTATTAATAAAATAATGAAATAGTGATTTCAGGACCACATTGAAACAGCTAAAAGGAGACTTGAAGAGGGAAAAATCAGAGTGACACAGAAAAAGTAGGGGAACCCACTGACAAAAATAAACTGGGTAATTGGGGATATTCCTAACACCATGAGAAGGATATCATATAGACTTTATGTAATGCGGAGAAATTGCAACAATGAAGCAAACCAATTTTTTAAAAAAATGCCCTTACCGGGTAAAACTCCAAAACCCGGGAAATTAAAATTTATTTAGAAAAAGGGGAAAGGGGATAAAAAGGATGTTAAGTCCTAGGGCCCCATAAGCCCCCTATAGTTATTTATAAACTGTTTACATAAGTCATCACAATTTGTCTCCACACTCAGATTCTACCACCCTAAAACGGGCAAGTTTAAACATCAACACTATAACCCAATAAAAAAAAAAAAGGGAAACATGGGAAAACCCCCCTCATCGTTCGAAAGGCTTTTGACTCTGTGCAATACACAGTGATAGAAGCTATTCGAAGAAAAGGAGTAAGGAAGTCTTTATCAATTTTTGAAAAATATATACACACCATCGAGCCCCTTACAGAATTTATGATATATAAATTTTTAAAAAAGGGGTAGGCAGGGCGCCCCACAAAAAAACTCTACACTTGCCAGGTAAAATACCCTAAAGCTAAATGGAAGGGAAAAAGCCATCAAATAGGGACAACATCTAAACACCCAAAACCCCTTTGTTGTCTTGGGCGAGGTAGCAATCCGTCGAATTTAAAAAACGATCAAAAGGGGAAAAAATTTTCTAAAATTTGGGATTTAAAGAAGAACGGGAAAAAACAAGGTTTTTTTACCATAAGTTCAGTTGAACAGATCCAAAAGTATATTATCGGGGCAACTCCTACGGCAGTACGTTAAAAAAGAAGTCTTACCAAATGGCTCCTCCCGAAATTTATTTTGGGGTCAAAACGTAGACACGGCCCAAATTACCGGAGGGGAAATTAGTATCTTAGAGAGGAATTAAAAGGTTGTGCGGGGAAATTTAGCCTAAAGATGGGATTAGGTCCCGGGGATCAGAAAAGTGAAGTGGAAGATATACTTAGGAGCATTAAAAAATAAAAATGTTAAGAGGGAAAAATTAAAATCGGGTATATGTAAAAGTCTATCCATGCCATCTTGCATGTTGTATGTTTGACACAAGCTTATCACTAGTATATTGACTGGGAACAGAGCAGAACAATTTATCATTATCAAACCCATATCATTATTTTTGTTACTTTCATCATCATCATTGTTATCATTATTATTCTTGTGCTCTTCTTATTTTTATTCTTATTCTTGATCTTTTTTTATTAGTTTTTTATTATTATTATTATTTTATCATTATTATTATTATCTTTTATTATTTTTTTTTGTTAATATCTTTTGACATTTTTTGTTATTAGTTTATTCCATTAAAAACTTTATTATCATCACTACCGTGAATTTTTCTTATTCTCAATATTATTATCTTTACTATTATTATTATTTTTTATTATTTTTTATTACTATTGTTACTATTATCATCATTTTTGTTTTATTATTGTTATTATTTTTTTTATTGTTATTGTTATTTTATTATTACTATTATTTTTTATTATCTTATCATCATCTTTACATTTCATTACATTTCATTATCATTATCATTATCTTTACATTATCATTTCTTATCATTATCATTTCTTATCATCATTATCATTATCATTATTATTATCTTTATCATTATCATTATCATTATCATTTTATTATTATTATTTTGTTTTATTATTATTATTATTGTTATTTTATTATTATTTTTATTTATTATTATTATTTATTACCAATTTTATTATTATTATAAATTTTTTTATTATTATCATCTTATTATTATTTCTTTATTAGCGGATCAGTATCTTATTACTTCATCTCATTTGATTTAAAATAATAAAAAATAATAAATAAAAATAAAAATAATAGTAAAAATAAAAATAAAAAAATAATAATAATAATAATAAAAAACAAAAATTTAAAATAAAAATAATATAAAAATTTAAAAATAATAAAAATGAAATAATATAATAATATGATAAAAAATAAAACAAAATAAAAATTAATGATTGATATAATTTAATAATAATAAAAATTAATTTAAAATTTTTTAAAAAGAAAAAGAAGATGTTGATGATGATGATATGATGAGATGAGATGATGTTTTGGTGATTTGGGATGAGTGATGATGATGATATATGGATATGTGGATGATGATGTGAGATGATGATATGATGTATATTGTGAGTGAGGATTTTTAAAAATAAATAATAGTAAACATTATATAAAAATAATAATAATGATATAATAAAAATATAATAAAATGATAATATAATAAAATAATAATAATAATAATAATATAAAATAATAATAATAAAACAATAATAATAATAATAATGATTAGATCTACTCGTACACTACTAACTACTGTTACTGCTACTACTACTCTCTACACTATTACTACTAAATAATAATGATAAAATAATAAATATAAAAAATAATATAAAAATAATAATAAAATGATAATAGCATAATGGAAATCATGTAAAAACATGATATAGTGGTTATCTCATATCATCAATTATTATTATTACGATAATATCATTATCAATTCATTATTACTTATAAAATGAAATAATGAAAATAATAATAATAAATAATAAATAAAAATAATAATAAAAATTAATGATAATAAAAATAATAATAGATAATGAAAATTTGGTAATTACTATTTTGTAATCAATATTTTCGTTTTTATTTCGTTATTACTGTTATTGTTATCATTTTAATATTTAGTTTTATTATTATTACTTCATCATCATCATCATCATCTCATCTCATCATCATCATCACACATCATATCATCACAATCATCATCATCACATCATCATCATTATCATTATTAAATCATTATCATTATCTTTCTTTATTGCCATTATCATTTTGCGCTTCTTCATTATTATTTTTAAACAATGTACTTCTGTTTTTTATCTCACGTATTATTTTTATAAATAACATTGCTGATTTGTTCTGTTTCATTAAACGTTGTTTTTCTCGGGTTTATCATTACTGACGACATTTCCCATTCTTTATCTATGCTGGGTATCTTGCATTGTATCAAAAAAACTTTCTTTCAAACGGAAGTGGGCGAAGGGCATTTTTTTACTCTTTTAAATTCTGCTTGCATCTTTTCGTTTACCCCCTTTGCACATTTTTAACGTGCGTGTATATATTCACATTTCTTAAGGGGGTTGTAACATTTAAATAAAAAGCGTCCGTCTCTTGCTTACAACCTTAATAGATGTCTGCTATTACCCAAACATATCAACTTCTTGGTCTTTTTTTTGTCATCTTTATTGTGCCAAATATGGGGGGGGATTTAAAAAAAATCGCGCGCGTGTGTGTGTGCATGTATTGTGTTTTTTGTGTGTATGTATGCGTTTGTTTTGTGTGTATTTTGTGCTGACTAATGGAATACCCACAAAAACACAAAACAAACACACGTGTGTGTGTATATATTTTTTAATATAATATTATATATATATATATAAATATATATATAGTATATAAATATAGATATAAAATACACCACACAACACCACACACACACCAAAACCACATATATAATATATATAAAATTTTATATATATATATATTAATTATATATTTCATATATTATATTATATATATTAAAATTATATTTACTAATATTATGTATGTTATATATACTATATTATGTGTGTGTCTGTTTCGTGTATACGCCTTTTGAACAAAAAAACCCCCGCAACACACACACGCGCACACACACCCACACACCACCCCAACACACACACCACACACACACACACATCACACACACACACCAATTATATATTATATATATAATAATATATTTTTTAAAATATATAATTATATTTATATTAATTATTATATATTATTTATTATATATATATATTATATATTTTTATATAAATTATTTCCACACACGTGCAAACCGGCTGGTGCACTTCACACCTCCGTTCGCAGTTCCTTCCCCTTTGGGGCGGACGCTAGTAAACCCCCGCCCTAAAAGGGAACCCGCCGCTAAGAGGACGTGTTCGTAAGACAAAGGCGGACACGGGAGACGGCTAGCCACACGGTTCCGCCCCCCATACCCTCCTCGCCCTTTGGGGGCACGGGTCCCCCTTTTGGGGGGGCCCCTATCTTCTTCAAAATTAACCAGCAAGCTAAAAACCCTTTCATTGACCTGCCCATGTCCATTCTCGTCTCGCCACCTAGTGCAGCGGGGCTCCTGACCTCTCGTGTCGCTCTATTCCCTTTGGTGGCTTTTCGGTGGGCCTCGCTTACTATTTTTAGTATTATGTATGTATGAATTTATACATATAAAACAAAATACAATATATCCTTATATAATATATTATATATATATATATATATATATATATATGTTGTGTGTGTGGTTTTGGGTGGGTGTGTGTGTGTGTGGTGTGTGGTGGTGTTTGTGCTTGTGTATATGCAATTTACATATGCATATCATCCTTCATATCTTATATATATATATTATTTATATATTATATTATATATATATATAAATCAATCAAAACGGGAAACTCATGTTTTACACCGTGCCTCTCCACCATCCTTCGCCACTCAATCATCTTGCACCTTTTCTTTCTACTTGTACATCGAAACCCGCAAACATCTTTGTTTGTCGCTCTCTTTCTTCGGTTTGCCTTTTTTCCTCCCTTTCCTATCACCATCCCTGTCGCAAGTCCCTTTTTCAAAACTTTTTCTTCTCATCCATGACCAAAAAAATTTTTTTCCTTTTTTTCAAGATGTCCACACCGGTCTTTACATTTTACTTTCTTCGCCTTCTCATTTGTTTTCTTTTCCCCTCCACTTAAAATTTACTCGTCTGTAACACCACATTTCAAAAACCCCTGACCCCTCTCCCGTTCTCCTCTTTAGCACCCCAAACTCAGAACCCCAACGCAAATGGGGAAAAATAATGACTCAACACCTCAGCCCTGTCCGCAGGTATGCTTCGGTCCTTCCCGGGCTATCCGGGGCACTGTGGGTCTTTGGGGAAAGGGAACTCCTCCCTTTATCTCCGGTAAACATCATATGTATTTGTTAAAACAGCTCCAAGATAATGAACTCTTTCACATTTTTACAACCCTCCCAAAGATTGTAAAATGCTCATCATCGTTTACTGTCGTTATCTTTAATGTTCATGATCTTATTTTCTTGCTTTTAAGAAACAAAACCGCCTTTTTGCTTGCTTCTCCAAAATTTATCTAACAGTTTTTTTAGTTCAATGAACTGCTGGGAATTAAAACTATGTCATCGGGGTATCTTAGTTTGATTTTTGTATCCTCCAAAACTACAGTTCCTTAAATTCTCTAAACTCTCTCATAAATTTCTTCAAAATACTATCAAAAGGTGCGGGGACAGAATGCAACCCTGTCGCATCCTTGGTTGACTCCGATCACCCGCTAACCCACAAGTGGTTCCCAACTGCCCATTGCTGGTCATACACGGCTTTTTTCATTTGGTGATGTGCCTTGGAACCTCACTCGTTTTATTT
>NW_023664433.1:2500-13830 GCF_015228065.2 Penaeus monodon
GCCCATCTACATGATAGGTAGATGGGTATGAGGTCTATTGCCTCCTAGATTTTGGCTTTAAAGTATTCTTTTTGCCTCCCACCCCACACACACACATTGAAAAAAAAAACTACAAAAAAGGGTGCCATTCATATAACGAAATCCGTGAGAGAAGAACATATGCCATTAATACAGTTTTTACCAAGAACACCTAAAACACTGTAAAATAAACTAGTCAAGAGAGTTTGCCAGGATCATCCCTCTGCAAGCATCTCCAGTCTATAAACCACTTCCACGTAAATGTTAAAGCTAAATTAAAATGTAATATGAACTGATTTTATGTGGCAATTGTGTCTTACGGTTTTAAACATCAAAGTATTCATATCTTATGAAGTGAATTTTTTTTCGTAAAATATTTTTCATCACCATCATCAATTTTATCATTACGCATATATATACTTATATACAGTATATGATATATGTGTGTACTGTATGTTTTGTCTCTAGCTCAACTTATTTCTGTACTTAAAAATTGTCATTAGAATTCAATTATAACAGACTTAAAAAAAAAAAAAAACATGTATTGCCTAGTATTTTATACTCAATACATCTAACTTCTTGGTATAACCACCACACTTACTTGTCACCACCCACTAGTATGATGGGATGAAAAGGGTTAAAGCCACGCATGCCGCTGCTACGCGCCGTCGGTGGACGAGGGTTTTGAACACACACGTGGTTTACATTTACGTAGGAATAGATCATACACGTGTACACGGCCTTCGTCCGTGATCGCCACAAAAACACTACTGCTGTATGGCGACCATGTGACGCCAGCTACTGCACCGCCAAGTCCAGTGTGATGAGGGGTGATCTGCCAATGAAGAAACTATGGTTAGTTGACTCTACTTATGTTATTAATTAGATACAAAATCACAAGAATATAACTATTACAGTGAAAATAAACCCTGGCTCACAAATGGTACTGATGCCACACTTTCACTGTCCAGTCCACAGAACAGGATATAAATACGCTGTAGTGATGTTCATTCCATGCAATCTCTCTAACGGCAGCAGTATGAGCAGGATAACGTATGAGGGCATGCGTTGTACAGGAAGTTGAACACTGAAATACGACGCCCGTGTCAACTCCAACTAGCAATACACCTTCATCGTCTGGACGAAAAGCAATACACGTTCCTGTGCCTGGAAAACAGGATGTATATTATTTAGATGTTCTCATATTTAGTTATCTCAATACGCACGAATACTCCTAAATCATTAACTTATACATATAGTAATACACAACATTAGCTTTTCATTCAAGGAACCTATTTTCTAACCCTGTCTCATATTAAACGAATGGTTACGTCATGCATAGCAAATGTTTTACTAAATAACTGGGAAACCTAAGGGAGCTTACAAAAAAAAATGGATGCATTATTATAATTGGAAATTTTCTCATGGCAGTGTAATCTAGTGATGGTATCCATAAAAGATCGAAGGCGATTTCGTGTTCTTACAGCGTTACTAAATATTTGAGTTAACGCTGCTAACTAAACTGCCCAATTGTGGGGCATACATTTAAATAGATAAAATTTAAAGGGTTTTGTGGTTTTATAATTTTATATATATATTATATATATATATATTAATATATATATTATATATATATATATATATAAAAATATGTGTGTGTGAAAAGTGGGTGTGTGTGTGTTGTGTGTTGTGTGTGGGGGGTGTGTGTGTGTGTGTTTATATAAAAATTTAATATATATATATATTATATTATATATTATTTATAAAATATATATATTTCAATATCTGTGGTAAATTAAAGAGATAGACAATATAGGATGCACCCAGAGGGGGCCATATGTATATATATATATTTTATAATATATATATATATATTTTATAATATATATATTTTATATATGTATATATATATTATATGTAACAAATAGATTATATATATATATTATAATTATATATATATATATATATTATTATATAATATATATAAAATATATATATTATTATAATATGGCCACCTCTGGGGTTTGCATACCTACCCTGCCCTATCTCTTTATATTTACAAAAGATATTGAATATTTATATTTTAAAATTATATATATTATATATAATATATATATATATATATATTATATATAAACCAACACACACACACACACACACACCACACACACACACACCCCACACACATACACACCCACAAATAATATATATATTATATATATATATTATCTATATATATTATATATAGATATATATATATATATATATTTTATAAACACCAACCGTAATTGTATCTATTTATAATGTATGCACACACAATTGTCAGTTCTAGTTACAGCGTTAACTAAAATATTTAGTAACGCTGTAAGAACACGAAATCGCCTTCGATCTTTTATGGATACCATCACTAGATTAACCTGCCATGAAAAAATTTTCCCAAATTTTAAAATAATGCATCCATTTTTTTTGTAAGTTTCCCTTAGGTTCCCAGTTATTTAGAAAAACATTTGCTATGCATGACGTAACCATTCGTTTAATATGAGACAGGGTTAGAAAATAGGTTCCTTGAATGAAAAGCAAATGTTGTGAAATTACTAAAATGTATAAGTTAATGATTTAGGAGTATTCGTGCGTATTGAGATAACTAAATATGAGAACATCTAAAAAAATTACATCCTGTTTTCCCCAGGCACAGGAACGTGTATTGCTTTTCGTCCAGACGATGAAGGTGTATTGCTAGTTGGAGTTGACACGGGCGTCGTATTTCAAGTGTTCAACTTCCTGTACAACGCATGCCCTCATACGTTTCCTGCTCATACTGCTGCCGTTAGAGAGATTGCATGGAATGAACATCACTACAGCGTATTTATATCCGTTCTGTGGACTGGACAGTGAAAGTGTGGCATCAGTACCATTTGTGAGCCAGGGTTTATTTTCACTGTAATAGTTATATTCTTGTGATTTTTTATCTAATTAATAACATAATTTGAGTCAACTAACCATAGTTTCTTTCATTGGGAGATCACCCCTCATCACACTGGACTTGGGCGGGGCAGTAGCTGGCGTCACATGGTCGCCATACAGCAGTAGGTTTTTGTGGCGATCACGGACGAAGGCCGTGTACACGTGTATGATCTATTCCTACGTAAATGTAAACCACTGTGTGTTCAAACCCTCGTCCACCGACGGCGCGTAGCAGCGGCATGCGTGGCTTTTAACCCTTTTCATCCCATCATACTAGTGGGTGGTGACAAGTAAGTGTGGTGGTAATACCAAGAAGTTAGATGTATTTGATTTTAAATACTAGGCAATACATGTTTTTTTTTTTTTTTAAGTCTGTTATAATTGAATTCTAATGACAATTTTTAAGTACAGAAATAAGTTGAGCTAGAGACAAAACTACAGTAACACATATATCATATACTGTATATAAGTATATATATGCGTAATGATAAAATTGATGATGGTGATAAAAAAATTTTTTACGAAAAAAATTCACTTCATAAGATATGAATACTTTGATTTTTTAAAACCGTAAGACAAAATTGCCACATAAAATCAGTTCATATTACATTTTAATTTAGCTTTAACATTTCCGTGAAGGGGTTTTTATAGACTGGAGATCTTGCAGAGGGATGATCCTGGCAAACTCTCTTGACTATTTATTTTACAGTGTTTTAGGTGTCTTGGTAAAAACTGTATTAATGGCATATTTCTTCTCTCAGGGATTTGGGTTATATGAATGGCACCCTTTTTTGTAGTTTTTTTTTCAATGTGTGTGTGTGGGGTGGTAGGGCAAAAAGAATATTTTAAAAGCCAATCTAGGAGGCAATAGACCTCATACCCTCTACCTATCATGTAGATGGGCAGATATTTTACATACATTCATATATATAGATATTTAAAAAAAAGTACCTCAAAAATGACTTCTCTTGTATGTAGTAAGTTCAAAAACTCTGGAGTATCTAGAACTTTATTTATTTCTATATACAATGCTCGCTCTAATATATTTTTGGATCATATAAACATATTTTCGCAGACATTTAATTTTTTATCTCTCTATTTAGAAGATAATCTCGAACACACTCGTATACATCAAGTAATGTAATAAATTTCAGCGTTTTTGATATCACATGGGCCTGAATGTTGTTATGTGACACTAGAAACAAAGCAATATTAGAATGCTAGTCGATGTAAATAACTGATAGATTTCATTTCCTATGCAAATGGGGTAGATTTTTTACTGTATCATTAAGTGGTACAAGAGAACATATTTTTTAATTGTTCTCGCAGTTGGAAGGCTCAGGTGTAATTTCTACATTTTATCCTGAATTATCGGATATTCTTCTTGCAAGAATAATATTACATAATAAGTAACCATCTGTGTTGTTGGATCTCGATGGAGACCGGTTTCTTCATATTCTCGGAATTATTGATTTTACAAGGTAATATACAGGGGTCCACCCCCATCAAAAAAAAAAAAAAAAAAAATCTATCATGGCTACTCCTTTTATCAGAAGGCATAGAGAGCCTGGGGGCCGATATCAGGACAAATCATGGCATAGCCTTATCTATTAACCCTGTCCTACTTTCTTCCCATCTACTTTTTAAAAATAACAGCAATAACAAGAAAATTTTACAAAAAATTTCTAGGCGAAAAGGCCTAACCTTTTACGCAACTATTCCTATTTAGTAAAACAAATAACTGAATATATATATATATATATATATATATATATATTATATATTATAAAATATTATATATATGTGTGTGTGTTGTTGTGTGTGTGTGTGTGTGTGTGTGGGGTGTGTTGGGGTGTGGTGTGTGTGTGTGTACATATATTATATAATTATATATATTTTAAAATATATATATATATATATATATATACTATATTTTAAAATTATAATATATATTATATATATATATAAAATATATATATATATACCACATACATATATTTCAATACATATCTATCTATCTATCTATCTATATATCTTCTATCAATGTATATATACATACATATATATTTTATATTATATATATTATATATATATTTTATATATATATATATATATTTTTATTGAATATATGTATGTATATATATATTTTAATATATATATATATAATATATATATATATATATATATATACATATATACACACATTTGTATGATACATATATACATATTAATATATATATATATATTATATATATATATATATATTTTATATATATATATATATATATTTATATATATATATATATATATATATATATATAATATATATATATTTGTGTGTGTGTGTGTTTTTGTGCGTTGTATATATGTATATTATATATATATACATATATACACTCAAAAAACATCCATACACACACACACACACTTATATATATATATATATATATATATATATATATATATATATATATATATATATATATATATACAAACACACACACACACATATGTATGTGTGTGTATAAGCACACACAAAACACACCACACACACACCACACACACCCCAAACACGTGTGTGTGTGTAGGTGCTTTCATGCTCAGAGGGGTTTTTGAACCGGTGGTAGCATAGATAATGTTAAGTGCTATGCATGCCTTCTGCATGCAGTTGCCATCACTCGCTAGCCTTCTGCGAAAAGAGAGCAGCTGTGTGTTAGTCTCTCATGGCTTTCTCCCCCATCAAGACTTTTTTCCGTGCCTCCTCGTATCCCCATAGAAACTAGTTTTTCCTTGCGGTCCAGGATGAATTGTGGTGGCTCTTGGATCAACAGGAGGCCCTAAAGTTACGGAATGATGGTGCACCGGCGTGTGGATACGCCCTGGCCCTTTGTACTAACTCGTGTTCCCCTTTCCCCCAGGGGAGGCGGGTCTTGCTAGTCCGCCTTCCTGAAAAAAACCCCTCTAGCAGTGAAGCACAAAGATAGTGGAGCTGGAGGGTGTAAGCAAGTAAGGCACACTGTGGGTCCCACTGGGTTGGCGACTGCTTGGGACTCTGGGTTTGGGAAATGGGGTTCCCCCCCCCATCTGTGTTCCGGTTGCCGCCAACACAGGTGGATTGTGGGACCTGCAGCCAGCCAGCCCTAGATATATGGGACAACGTTGGTTTTGGGGGGCTATCCGAAGCTAAACATAAGGCCCGTCCCAAATGGGGCTTGGAACGTCCACTCTTTGCAGCAGGATGATTTCCTGCCACTACTTTTTGGGTGAAACTGAAGCGGATGAGAGTTGAGGTCGCTGCTCTCTCAGAGATAGAAGACCTGGTAGCGACACAATCACAGCTACTCTATTACTAGTTGGGCCAAAGTGATGGTCACCATCTCCAGGGAATGGCAATAACCATCTTCAGCCCTCGGTAGTAGAGGTCACTTCAATTGATGAGCTTACATTTGGCTCCTACTGGTGTTTGTAAAAATTGACATTAAAGATAATGTTTTTCTCCAAACTTGCATCTGTGACAGACAGTTGTCCTTCGGCAAGATATTTGCATTTTTCTAGGTTACTTCATGAGGTTTGCTGACTGGGAAAAAAATTTTTTCCCCCCCCCCCAAAAAAAAAAAAAATTTTTAAAAAATTTTTTTAATTAAAAAAAAATTTTTTTCCCAAAAAAACCCCCCCTAAAATTTTTTTGGGCCCCCCCCCCAAACCCAAAAAACCCCCCCCTTTTTGGGGGTTTTTTTAAAAAAAAAAGGAAAATTAAACCCCCTTTTTTTTTTTCCCAAAAATTTTTTTGCCAAGGGGGGGGAAAAAACCCCCCAAAAAAAAAAGGGCCCCCCGGGTTTTTTGGGGGGAAAAGAAATAAGTTTTTTGGGCCCCCTTTTTTTTTTTTTTTCCCCCAAAAAGGGGGGGTTTTTTGGGGGGAAAAGGGGTTTTAAAAAAAAAAGGTTTTTGGGGGGGGCCTTTAATCCCCCAAAAAAAAAAAGGGGTTGGAAAAATTTTAACTTTTTTAAAAAAGGCCCCGGGGCCCCACGGGGGGTTTGGGGGGGAAAGGGGTTTTTCCCCCCCCCTTTTTTTAAAAAAAAAATTTGGGGGCCCCGGGCCCCCCCTTTTGGGGGTTTTTTTTCTATTAAAAAAAAAAAAAATTTTCCCCCGGGGGAAAAAGGGGCCCCCTTTTTTGGAAAAAAAAAAAAAACCCCTTTTTAAAAAACCCCCCAAAAAAAAAAAAACCCCTTATTTCCCTTTTGGGGGGGGGCCCCCCCCCCCCCGGGGAAAAATTTTTCCCCGGTTTTGTAAATTTTTAATTTTGAAAAAAGGGGGGGTGTTTTTTTTTTTTTTAAATTTTTTTCCCAAAAACCCCCCCCAAAAAAAACAAAACCCCCAAAAAAAAAACCCCCCCCCCCCCCCAAAAAGGGGGGAAATTTCCCCCCAAAAAAATTTTTGGAAAAAAAAAAAAAAAAAATTAAAAAACCCCCCCCCCCCAAATCCAAAGGAAAAAAGGGCCCCCTTAATTTTTTTGGGGGGGCCCCCCCTTTTTAAAAATTTTTTTTTTTTTAAAAAAGGGGGGGGGTTTTTGGAAAAGGGGAAAAAGGGGGTTTCGGAAATTTCCCCCCCCCCGAAAGGGAAAAATTTTTCCCCCCCCCTGGAATTTTGGTTTTTTAAAAAAAATTTTTTTTTTTTTTTTTCCCGGGGTTTCCCGGGGTTTAAATTTTTTAAAAAAATTTTTTAAAAAAAAATTCCTTTGGGGGCCCCCCCCAAAAACCCCCCCCAAAATTAATTTTTGGGGGTTTTGGGGAAGGTTTTAAAAATTTTTATTTTTAAAAAAATTTTTTTTTTTTTAAAAAAACCCCCCTTTTTTTAAAAAAAAACCCCCCCCCGGGGGGGGGCCCCCCCAAAAGGGGGGGGAAAAATTTTCCCCCCCTTTTTTTTTTGGCCCAAATTTCCCCTTTTCCCCAAAAAAAGAAAAACCCCAATTTTTAAAAGGGGCCCCCTTTTTTCCCCCACAAATTTTGGGTTGGGTTTTTTTCGGGAATGAGCAAGTCCCCTCCCAAATGGTTTTGGGGGGTTTCCAACGAAAAAAAGGGGGGGGGGATTCGGATAAGGAAAGTTAAGGTTGAGGGGGATGCGCCCTGGCTTAAGGAAAACCCTTTTTACCCGGGGGGGTTTTTAAAAAAAAGATCAATGGTCACAAAAAGGGATTACTGCAAAGGAAGTTCTCGTCAATCTTTCCGGAGACATTCAGAGACCACCTGTGAGCACCAAGGTGGAAACAATCTGGTTTTATTCTGTAAGTCAAAAAATAGACAGAATTCGGCGGTTTTGAGTCCTCAAGACAATTGCCCTATTTAGGTTTTTTTTGGCCTACTTGCATTTCATCGACCTAAGAAGCGTTTGATACAAATACATTGCAATCACTTTCTTGGAATTCGAGACAAGAGAATTCTCCAAAGGAATATTGGTTAATTTCCCAAACCCTTTTGGGATCTTAAAGTCGGATGGTGTCTGTTAGAAACCTTCCCTTATTAGTTAAGTGAAGCAAACTTGTTTTCCACTAAAAACAAATTGCCCGGGGTGGGGAATGGTAGGGATTTTAAGCCAAATTGGGTAAAACCCCTAAAATACCATTTTGCTTTGCCCAATGATTTTGATTTGGTTCGGAAAACCCATATGGCAGAAAGCATTTAATAACAAACCCCCCTTGGCCAATTTCCGGACCCAAACAAGACCCGGAAAGGGGCTAGGAAATCTGTTCAACAGGGAGGCGGGGGAGGAAAGGTTTGGGACCCAAAAGTTTGATCTTTTGGAGTGTTTTTGACTTGGGCGGTCGGGGTTTGAGGCCCTCGTCGGCAACAAAGTTGGGGGGAAAACTTCGGCAAAGCAGGAATTAAAATTGAAGATTTTTATTTAAAATTACTGCCCCTCAAAAGCTAGGTCATTACGGCGAATACCTTGTTAACTAGAAATTTTAAAAAAGTTTAAAACTTTAAAAAAACTATCAATAAATATCTTACAAAACAATAAATAGATTAAAAATCAAAACAAAATATTTTGCTCTAAGTGCATAAAATTTTTGCAAAAAATTTTCATAATTAAATTTTTTGAAAAAATTAGTCCCCCCCAAGGAAAATTTAAAAGACCCTCTATGTCACAATCTTCCCCCAAACATTTTTCAGTGTATAGGGGGGGACAAAATAATAGTCTTTGGGTTTAGAAAGTTGCACTCTTTCCACTACATGTGCGATCTTTAAGGCTCTTGGGATCCTTCACAAAGTGCTTCATTTTTAGCCATCATTGGCCCATGAGTAGTCTTGTGTGCCCGATTCTTAGTCTTGTTAATACAACTTCCACTTTTCGGTTGGGATGAATGCTAGTCCCCCAACTGCCAAGGTCATCTCTAATGTCTCGCAGTTTGTTTCTGGAGGTAGGCCTCCATTGTTCCCTCCATTTATCACGAAAACTTCTGATGCTGGGTTTCAGGTCGGTGTGTGGGAGAGGAAAACGAGCATCACAAGGCTGAGCGGCAGCTGCCTTGGCCTTCTGATCAGCTCCTCATTCCCACTAATACCAACATGCGCTGGCACCCAACTAGAGTTATCTTTTTAGTGTTGACATCAGTGCAAGCCAATCTTGAACCTCCCTCACTACTGGATGTGATGAGTTTAAGTTTCTTGATTGCTTGAAAAGCACTACGAGAGTCACAATATATCACAATAGAATGGTTCGTAAGATCTCTAGTCATCTTAACTGCTGAAAGGATGGCATGTAACTCGCAGTGAAGTTTGAGGCTGCTAGAGAAAGGACTCCCAGATGCAGTCTTCCTTCTGCTCACTGCTGCAAAACCACGCCTTTTTCAGATTTCGAACCATCTGTATAATTGCATCTGATCCCCGGTATTTTAGAAATGTGCTGAAGAAATTTCTCTCGGACTTCTGCTTCGGATCTCTCCCCTTTCCCCAATTCCGACTAAATCCAGCTCGACTTGATTAGTCCAAGGCGGAATTGGGGATTCCAACAGCCAGAACCTTAGAGAGATTTAAATTAAGATCTTCCACAAGATTCCTCATTCTCCTACCATAGGATCGGGAGGGTAAGAGATCCTGGAATCTTTGAGTCTCGTGTAGTAAATCAGGTTCATGTGGTTCTCGGTGTAATGAAAGAGGTGGTTCTCCACTCTCAGCATACAGGGACTCCACAGGTGAAGACCTGAAAGCCCCAGTAGATTCTGAGCTTCATTATGAACCGAGTTTTAACATCCTAGAACTAGTTGCGTGAATAAGCAAATTAAACAAGTAATCAATAAGGCTTAAACCGCAAAGCTTCGGTTGGGCCCAAAAAGGGTGGAAAAAACCAAATACAAGTGCGAGCCTTACTTAACGTTAAAGTGAGGCACCTGTAAGCTTATAAAATTTTAAAGTCCATTTGGAAAATTTTGGGTTTTTTAAATGGGGGGTTTTCCTGTTTGTGAAATCAACGGTTCTTAAATTTGTGACCCCTATTGTTTCCTGTCACATTAGAGATGATTGTCTTCTTGAAGCTATCCTTGGGTCAGTTAAAACACATACGACATGAGAGAACTGGGAAAAACCTTACAGTTTTGCAAATGGCAAGGGCCCCGGACATCCTGTGGGACTCCCAAATTCCATAGAATGACCCGAACAAATTCCCGTTAGCAGGAAGTTTTAATGGAGGTAATGCCTAACCCTGTAACCCTTCTGAGTATCCAGCTAAAAAGTTCAAATTTTCATGCAAAGAAGTCAAAGTAAGTCCTTTTAAAATTCTTTTATTTGCAGTTCCATTTCAATCATCTTTGGTCCAAATTTTTTAACCCCCTTTATTTGGTCAGGATTCCTTTAGCAGCCTTCACCTAATTTTCCATTTTATTCAGCTTAATCATGGTGAGGAAATGTGATTTCCTGGGGGCCGCCGTTTAGGAAATTTTAGCTTTTCCCATGTGGATGGCTGTACCCCTTTCTTTGGTAAGCTTCTGGGGTTCGGTAAGTGAATATCATTTTATGGGATTCGTCCTCCATTTCCCTTTGAAGTGCAAGCAGATTTATCCTTGGCAAAATACAAGTTGATGGAATTCGCCATCCTTGAAAACGCCACTGGGGCGTCCCGTCCCCGAAATGGAATGATGTAAGTGCTCCGAGAATTTTGAGGGGAAGTGTGCCTTTTTTACTGAATGAATGCATAATTCAAAAGGGGAGTGATTTCTTCAGCATCTTAGAACCTTTTATCATGTAAGGGTCCCAAGTTAACAGTGGAAAATACTGTTCCAGCGGTCTACCCTTAGCCCCATGCCTGGGGGTCTTTTAAAGGACAATGTTCATACTGGGTCGTTTCCAAACCTTACG
>NW_023664434.1:0-7500 GCF_015228065.2 Penaeus monodon
ATGGCGATATAAGATCCATGGGAGTGGGAATGGAGTTGCAGGGACACGAAGCTACATCTCGCTCTGTGGGAATGCGTGAGGGAGGGGAGGGGAGGGGGGGGAAGGGGGAAGGGGGAGGAGGAGGAGGAGGAGGAGGAGGAGGAGGAGGAGGTGGGGGAAGGGGAGGGGGGAGAGAAGGAGGGGGGGAGGAAAATTATTGGAAGCCATTGAGACACACGCACACATGCGTGTGTGTGTATGCGTGTGCGTGAAGCGTGAAGCGTGAAGGGTGATGCGTATGCGTGTGCTTATGCGTGTGCGCGTCCGTGTGTATGCATATAAACCTATAACCACACAAGAGGAAGACCAAGCAGCCGGAACCGAAGCGGCCTCAACCCATCCCCTCAGACAATCGCAGAAGGCGGGGAAAGACAAGCCATTCTGCTCTCCGCTCGAGGGGAAATCTATCCGGAATAAGCCGCGTCTGAGGGGAAGCGAGAGCCGATCTGGAGACGTAATTGTGGGGGGAGGAGGTGGAGGGAATGGGGGGAGGGGAAGTGGGGGTGCATGGGGGAAAGGGTGAAGGGAAGTTCGGCTAAATGGGGGAGTGGAGGGGAGGATGACAGGGAGTATATATAAGGGAAAAGCAGTAGAGTAGGAGTGGAATGAAAGGTAATGGGAATAAATGGGGGGGAGGAGGAGGGGGAGGCGAATGGGGGTAAAAAGATGTATAGGAGAAGAGACAAAGACACAAAAAATATTTTAAAAAAAGAAAGAAGGAATAAACAACACTAAACACGAGAATCCGAAAAAGCAAAGAAATCAAGAAATCAAGAAAGATGACAAAGTAAGAGACTGATAAAAGAGAGAGAGAAAAAAAAGAGAGAAAATTAAATCTACCAACTCATTCATTCATTTCGAAAACGAGGGGAAAAAGGGAAAAGATTCTTTGCTTGAACAAAAGGGGCTGGAGATTTTTTTTTTCTTTCCTCTCCTTGATGAAGAAAGTTATTTCCGCAGCGAATAGAATGGGAAACGATAATCCCTAACTGGCAGCTCAGGAAACAGAAAATTTAAGAAGGAGGGAGGGAAGGAGGGGTGGGAGAGGGAGGGGGGGATAAAAGAGGGAGAGAGAAAGGGGGAGAGGGAAGGAGGGAGGGAGGGAGGGATGAGAGAGGGAGAGAGATGAAGAAATATATATATATATATATATATATATATATATATATATATATATATATATATATAATATACAAAAAAAAAAAAAAAATCCTCCCAAGAATAAAGTCTTCAGAAACTGCAAAATGTTACTTTGCATGCAATCCGTCATCATCTTGCACCCGGGCCAGGCATTCGAGGTTGGGAGGTGGGGGGGGGGGGGTCGAGGGAAGGTGCGAGGGGGGAGGGGGAGCGCGGGGGGGGAGGGGGTATAAGACTAAGATCCTTTTAACATGAAAAATGGGAAATGAATACAATTCGAAAGATGAGTTCTCTCAGCTGTAAAACATTTCCTATTTCATTTTCATCATTACTTTTATTATCACTTATATCATTATCATTTTTTCATCACTATCATCAATATCAATATCATTATCATTTTATCACATCATTATAACTATAATCCTCATTATCATTTTATTATCATTATTATCGTTATCATGATAATTATCATATTATCATCCTTATCATTATCATAATTATTGTCAATATCATTATCTTTATCATAATCACTATCATTACTGTTACTGTAGTACTAGCAATACTAGCAGTACCACTACTATCATCATTATCACTAAGATCGTTGATTATTGATTTATCCCTTAATTTATTCATCCATTTGATGGCCTTGTCTTACCGTCAACACCTGCGAAAATCGAAGACACGTTTTCATGGTTACCTGCAAAACAGAAAATGATGTTGTAGTTATAAAGTCTTTTGCGTTGACATGTCAGTTGGGTTAAAAATATTATTCGTATTCAGAAAAAATATATATACATATATATATTCATAGATAGATAGATAGATAGATAGATAGATACATACATACATACATACATACACACACACACACACACACACACACACACACACACACACACACACACACATATATATATATATATATATATATATATATATATATATATATGTATATATGTATGTATGTATGTATGTATGTATGTATGTATGTATGTATGTATGTATGTATGTGTGTGTGTATCCTTATTATGATAAGAACTAAAGATCCATATTCTGATTTTTCCTTTTTCATATTCATGTAGCTATTCACGTATCAATAGATATTAGCCGGGGTTTAATTCGAAGGCGGGAGGAAGGATAAAGGTCAATAACGGTGGGAAATGAGAAATAATATTGATGATAATATTTTCCAGGCCTCCTCACTCACCTCTTCCTTTTCATGCAGTGTAATAAACTACTCTCTCCCTTTTCATTCCAAGCTCTCCTCCCCTCTCCCCTCTTTCCCCTCATTATTACAGCCAATTTTCCCCTTCTTTCACTCGTATTTGTCTTCCTGTTTCGTCTCCCCTCACTCCTATCCTACTTTTTATGTCAGTGTTAACTTCGTTTTTTCATTTCACTTCCCTTTCATCAGGATCTCCTTCCCCTCCCCTTACTTCAGCTTCTCTCTCACTCCCCTCTTTTCCTCATTTCTCTCTTCCCCTCTCCTCTTTTCCCTTCCCTCCTCTCCTCTCCCCTCGATCCCTTCTCTCGTTTCCTGCCAATCCCTCCCCTCTCGTCTCCTCTCCTTCCGTCCCCTCCCCTCTTCCCCTTCCTCCTCCTCTCTTCCCCTTCCTCCTCCTCTCTTCCCTTCCCCTAACCCCTCCCGCATATCCCCTCATCCCTCTCCTTCTTCCCCTTTCCTCCCTTCCCCTCCTACCCTCCTTCCATCCCCTCCCCTCTCCTCTTTCCCTCCATTCCCCTCCTTCCTCCCCCCCTTTCCTCCCTCCCTTCCCCCCCCTCTCCCGGTGGTAATGCAACCAGTTAATCTCTCGACAAACAGGCTTTGTCTGCGGGAATTCGGGCCGGCTTGTCGTCCTCCACTCGCGTCCATTACACTGATAGTCTCTTCCACCTCCACCTTCGCCTGCATCCTCCACCTTCGCTCTCCACGCCCTCTTTCGTCTCCGCGTCTTACTCCACCTTCAATTCTTTTTAACCTCCACCTCCATCGTCGTCTCCGCCTCCGCTTCCACCTCCAGCATCGTCTGAGCCTCCACTTTGACCTCCACCTCCACCTCGCTCTCCGCTTCCACCTCCACCTAGTTCTCCAACTCCACCTTCACCTCCTGCCTACACCTTACTTCCACCCCCGCCTCCACCTCTGCCTCCGTCTCCGCCTCCGCCCCCCTCCACCTCCGCTTCCACCCCCGCCTCCGCCACCGCCTCCACCTTCGATTCCACTTCCAATTTTCTCCTTTCCATCCACCGCCATCTCCGCTCCCCCCCCCCCCATTCTTATCCATTTTTGTCAACTAATCGTCCTTAATTTTGCAAATTGCAGACACGATATTACCTTCCTCTTTACTTTTTTTCTCTTTTTACTTTTTTTCCCTTTTTCAAGAATATTGCCTTTCATTTGCCATGGCTGCCCCATACCCCACCCCCACCCCTCCCCCACCACTCTCCGCGCTGCTCCACACACTCGTCAGAAGTAGAAAGAGAGAGAGAGAGAGAGAGAGAGAGAGAGAGAGAGAGAGAGAGAGAGAGAGAGAGAGAGAGAGAGAGAGAGAGCGAGAGAGAGCGAGAGAGAGCGAGAGAGCGAGCGAGAGGGAGAGAGAGAGAGAGGGAGAGCGAGAGGGAGAGAGAGCGAAAGAGAGACAGACACGAGGGAGAAAAAATCACTAATCCACAGATAGACTTTCTTCTCTAACTCCTTCCTCCCTCCCAGCCTCCCTCTTCCCTTCCCCCCCCCCGTGCATATGTAATCCAGAGACAGAAAACGGAAAATAGATGGTCTAGGCGAGGAAGCTAAATCTGCAGAGCTTTTAGACTTAAGGAGGAGGAGGAGGAGGAGGGGAGAGAGGAGGAGGAGGGGAGGAGAGGAGGAGAAAGAGGAGGAGGAGGAGGAGGGAGGGGGAGAGGGGAGGAGGGGAGGAGGAGAGGAGGGAGGAGGAGGGGAGGAGGAGGAGGAGGAGGAGGAGGAGGAGGAGGAGGAAGGAGGAGAGAGGAGGAGGGGGAGGAAGAGGGAGGAGGAAAAGAGAGGGCAGGAGGAGGGAGGCGAGAGGAAGGCATGAGGAGAAGGAAAGAGGAAGGGAGGAAGAAGGGGAACGAAAGGAAAAAAAAAAGAGCAGAAGGCAAAAGAGGAGGAAGGGACAAGAGGGAGGAGGGTAACGAAGAGAAAAAGGAAAAAGAAAAAGGGGAGAAAGAGAGAGAAACGAAAGGAGAAAGAATGAAAGAGAAAAAGAAGAGGAAAATAAAAAAAAGTTGAAGGACAAAAGAGAGGGGGGAAAGGGAGAAAAAAGAAGAAAGAAATAGAAGGCGGAAGAAGGAGAGGGGAAAAGAAGAGGAAAAAGAGGAGAAAGAAGGGAGGAAAAGAGAGAAAGGAAAAGATGAAGAAAAGAGAATAAAAGTGAAAAAACGGGAAAGGAGGAGAAAAAAAAATAATAAAAGGAGCAAGGAAAAGAAAAAGGAAGAAAGAAAGAAAAAAAAAACAAACATGGTAAGAAAATATGAAAAAAAAAAAAAAAAAAAGAAGAGAGGAAAAAAGAAAGGGAGCAGAAAAAAATAAAGAAAACGACAAGAAAAAAGAAAAAAAACAAGAAAAAAAGAAAACCAGCTGTAAGTAAAAGCAACAAGTCGTCTCCCCCCCCCCCCCCCCCCCCCCCTTCCCACTCCTCCTCGCGTGCAGTTACCTGGAGCTTTCCCCTCACTCGGACTGCGGCCGGGGAGCGAGCTGCTCTGAGAGCGACGATTCTGGATGGGCCGTTTCATGCACTTTCATTTCATTTTTAGCTGCTGTTGCTATCATTATCATTATCATTATCATTATTATTATTATTATTATTATTATTATTATAATATCATGATTTATTATTACATTATGATTTACATTAGTATTATTATTTTTATTTATCATATCATTTTTTATTATTATTTTATAATTATATATTATTTTTTATTATTATCATTATCATTATTATCATCATTATTATTTTTATTCACAATTATTTATCAATAATTCTATGTATTTCTTTTTTCTTCATTTATTATTTCATTTATTCATTATTTTAATTATTCACTCATGTATTTATTTCTTATCTATTCATTTATCTATAATTCTATTTATCTATGTATCACTATTTATATATGTATATATTTTTTTCCTTTTTAGTTATTTATTATTATAATTAAAAAACTATAAGAACGTGATAATATTCATTACATAATAATGATAGTAATGATAATAATAATAATAATAATAATAATAATAATAATAATAATAATAATAAAATAATAGTAAAAAATATAATAATATAAATAAATAAATAAAAATATAACAATAAAATTATAGAAATACAAGTAAAAATAAACAAATATATATAGGAAAATTTATATATATATATATATATTATATATTATATAATATAAATATATATATATATATATGTATATAGATTATTATATATAATATATATATATATATATATATATATATATATATATATATATAATATATATATATATATATATATATATATATATATATATATATATATATATATATATATATATATATATATATAGAGAGAGAGAGAGAGAGAGAATGAGAGAGAAGAGAGATAAGAGAGAGGAGAGAGAGAGAGAGAAGATAAAGGTATTAAAAATATATATAAATAAAATATTATAAAAGTAGAAATTCTAAATCCAATTCTGAAGACAAGGATCGCATCTTTAAACGGAAAAGAAAAATATGATTCCTTCACCTCTCTCCTTCCACCTTCTCTCTCTCTCTCTCTCTCTCTCTCTCTCTCTCTCTCTCCCAATCTCTCCCTCATTCCTTCCCTCTCTCTCACGGTCTCGCTCTTTCTCTCTTTCTTATTCTCTCTCCCTCTCCCTTCTCCTCCCTTTCTTACTCTCCCTCCCTCCCCCCTCTCTCGATCCCTCCATCCCTCCCTCTCTCCCTCCTTCTCCATCTCTCTCTTTCCCCTCCCTCCCTCCCTCCCTCCTTTCCCCTCCCTCTTTCTCCACCTCCCTTCCTAAAACGCTCTACCGTAATGACGGAAAGAAAAGAAAAGAAGAGAAAAAAGGAAGAAAAAAAAAAGTCTCCGAAGACTGTCTCAAATTAATGGAAAGATGTAAGCCGACTCCGCCTCATTAAGGAGAAGCCGAAAGAGGAGGGAAGGAGGGAGGGAGGGAGGGAGGGAGAGGGAGAAGGGAAGGAGGAGAAAAGGGGAGGGGGAGGATAGAAGGAGGGAGAAGGGGGGAGGAAGGAGGGAGGGAGGCGAGAAGGTGAAAGGAAGGGAGAGAGGGAGGGAGGAGAGAAAGGGAGGGGGGAGGGAGGGATGAAAGAGATAAAAGAATGGTCGTCTCAATGATTAAGGTGATGAAAATGATGTGGCGGTGATGACGTTTAAGATGATAATGTTGGTGATGATGATGATGATGATGATGATGATGATGATGATGATGATGATGATGATGACGATGACGATGACGATGACGATGACGATGACGATGACGATGACGATGGCGATGACGACGATGATGACGATAGCGATAATGGTAATGACGATGATGACTACGATAACGATACCAATGAAGAAATCCTAAAAGGTCGTAATAATGATAACGAAAACAACGGACCAAAAGGGAAGGATGAAAAAAATAAAATCCAAATTAAGCTGATGAAAAGATGTGGCGGTAATGACTTTGTAAGATAAGTTGTCTTGATGATGATGCCCTGATCCTATGATGATGCCTGATGCCCCTGTCCTGAGATGATGCCTATGCTTGATGACTGATCTCGATGACGATGCGCATACCACCGATGATGACTCTGACGATAATTGGTAACTGACGCTTGATGACTACGTAACCGATTTGCCCTGAAGTCTAACCTATAGAGTCGATCTACCATCGACCTCAACGAACCAAACGACCTTCACCATTAAAATGACATGAAAAAAATCCAACCAATTAACACCTTAAATCAAACTTCCTAATTACCTCCTTGTAAATAGGTCCCTTGCCCCCCCCCCCCTACTGCCCTTTCCCTATTCCATGCCCTCTGCCCCCCCCCCCCTGCTCCCTTGCCCTCTGACCCTCTGTCCCCTTGCCTCCGACCCTCCGATGCCCCTCTGCCTCTGCCCCCCTCCGCCCCTCCCACCCTCCCCGCCCTCCACTTGCCCTCCGACGCCCCTCTGCCCTCCCCCCCCCCCCGCCCTCCGCTTGCCCTCCGATGCCCCTCTGCCCCCCCCCTCTCCCCGCCCTCCACTTGCCCTCCGACGCCCCTCTGCCTGCCCCCCTCCGCCCCCCTCCCCGCCCCCCTCCCCGCGGCTC
>NW_023664434.1:12500-13829 GCF_015228065.2 Penaeus monodon
AAGTGTGCGTGCGTGTGTGTGTGCGTGTGCAAAAGTCTTGTAAAACCTATTTTAAATCTTTAAATTATATTATTATTATTATCTTATTTATTTATTTATTCATTTTCATTTCTATTATTATTTAATGATGATGTTCGAAAGCCATTCACGAATGAACAGGATGAAGCTCCGACAATGATGCAACGAAAGCGTCATTAAAAAAGACTCCGGGGCGTTAAAATAAACGAAAATCAAATTCTATCGGATCGAGGGGTGGAGCACGAAGAAAGAGAGGAGAGAGAGAGAGAGAGAGAGGAGAGAGAGAGAGTAAAAGGGAGAGGGGAGAGAGAAAAAGAGGGAGAGAGGAGGAGAGAGAGAAAGAAAAGAGAGAGAAAGAAAGAGGAGAAGGGGAGGGAGAGGAGGAAAGGGGGAGAGAGAGAGAGGAGGAGAAAAAAGAGAGAGAGAGAGAAGGGGGAGAGAGAGAGAAGAGAGAGAGGAGAGGAGAGGAAAAAAGAAAAGAAAAGAGAGAGGAGAAAAGGGGAAAAAAGAAAAAAGAAAGGGGGAGAGAGGAGAGAGAGAGAGAGAGAGAGGAGAAGGTAGGGAAAAAAAAAAGAGAGAGAGAGAGAGAGAGAGAGAATGTGAGTGTTAAGTTTACAAATAAATAAATAAATAAATAAAATAAAAAAAAATAAAAATAAAAAAAACACAAAAAAGACACAACAAACATTAAAAAACAAAAACAAATCACCAATCCGAAGCCAGCGCCAACCCGAACACCTCCAAAACAAACAGCGCGCAACACCCACGTTCGCCGAGTTTCCCGCATCCGAATGCGTGCGTCCAACAAAAGAGCGCGAGTGAAGGGCGGGCCCGGAAGAAAGCTCCGTTTACTCTCTCTCGCAGACAGTGATTCATTCAGTGATTCCTCAGCAGAGAAGGAGAAAGAGGGAAGTGCCCGGCGTATTGTTCCTCGCGATCAATGCAGACAATGGGACGAGTTTGCGAGGAAAATAAGCGTTTATAGGGGATCATTTCCCACTCGGCTTGGCTACGCTTCTCTCGCTCTCGCTCTGTCTCTCTCTCTGGCTTTCTTGGACTCTCTTCTCTCTCTCTCTCTCTCTCTCTCTAATCACCATACCAACAGCAATAACGATAATGCAACTAAGAATCAAAAAACAAAAGAGAAACGGAAACCACAACCAAACCCGATGAAAGAACGAGACGCGAAGTCAGAAGAAGAAGAAGAAGAAGAAGAAAAAGAAAAGAAGAAGAAAAAAAAAAGAAAAAAAAAAAAAGGGGGAAACAAAAGTTAAAGGGGGAAAAAAAAACTTAAAAAGTTGGGGGAAGGGA
>NW_023664435.1:0-13829 GCF_015228065.2 Penaeus monodon
TTTTTTTGGGGAAAATTGGTTGCGGTTTGGGGTTTCTAAGGTCACTGATTACTCACGGTCCTGACCTACTTTCACTTCATGTACGTAATGAAGGTGTCCTTTTTTGCCACCTTTTTCCCTGTTTTCCTCTGGGAAAGGGTTGTTGGTTACGCTGTGATCGTTGATCTATGTCACCTGTCCCCTGCAGGGGAGGGGATACTCTCTTGTATACATTTTTTTTCATTTTTTTCTTTTATATGCGTCAGTACAAACCCCATAAAATGCTATGTAAAGAGGTTAATGATTTCCGGGTATTGTTTAGTGTTGTGACATTGGTTGGGGTTTGCGGTTTGGGGTTTTTCGCAAGGTCCTGATTCTCACGGTCACTGGCCTATTTTTCACTTTTCATGTACGTATTGAAGGTTTTTCGATTTTGCCCCTATACACACTACTTATAATTATTATATAGTGGAGTCAAACTGACAACATGTCCAGGGAAACAGAAATGAAGGGTTAAAGGTAAACAGGAGATCGTTACATAAAATGATATACAGTCAATGCAAAAGTAAAAATATTGATATCATATAGACACACACCGCAGGGGCGCACCCACACACAGCGCACGCACACGCAAACACACAACCACACACACACACAAACACACACACACCACCCACACACACATAAAAAACCAAACTCGCATACCACACACTGTGTTGTTTTACCTTTTTTGAAAATCACTTTACATGAATTTAAACTGTTCACATTTCGTTTAAAAACAATAGAAATAGTACTGTATATAATAAAATAAATAAAAAAAATAAATACAGTTATGCACTAAGGGCGCTATTCAAGAGGGACAGATAGAGAGCACCTAATCATGAAACACGGCTAAATTTTAAATCTTTCTTTTAATAAATTTTATGGCACGTGTAAGAAAAAAAAATGACTATTTTCCACGCAGCCTGAAATATGGGGGCAATAATGATTAAATTTCGGCAGTAATGACTCAGTTTTTCGGCAGAAGATGAATCACGTGAGAATGCGATGTGTTAATCTTTAAAATTGTATTTAGGGTTTCAGATATTCAAATAAATCGTATTAGCAAATCTTTCTCTACTTTTTTGTAAGATATATATACATTGCCCCTTTTTAAAAAATGGAAAAACGTAGGGTTTACGTACTTATAAAAATAAAATGAATAACTAATTAGGGATTTTATTTAAGTACGTAGAAAAATGTAATTATATCAATGATGTAATTAAATAGGAGATCACAAAGAAAGTTCGGAGTGTCGGGTATGAGAAAGGGTTCATCAAAACAAAAAAAAAAATAACACCCAGGGGAAAATATTTATCATAGGGTTCAACGTTAAAAATCTTGTTTGGATGTTTATTCAAAAAAAGGGGGAAAACGAACATATACATAGAAAACTATAAAAAACTCCTTTTTTTTGATAATGCAAAAGACGTAAAAATCACAATTTTTGGTAGGGGGCGGAAATTTAAAATACTGATAGTGTTTTATTTGCGAGTACAACAAATCCTGACAACATACTATCAAAATGTTCTATTTTTTAACCACGGTTCCTCAATAGAGGTATCGCTTCCGGGGGGGGGGGGGGTATGGTCCAAGAGGCGTTGGAAATCAGCCCAGAGTATTATTGGAAAAGGGTTAAAGATGGTCAAAGAGGGAGGAGTAAAGGGGTTAGGGTGGATTAAGGGCAAGAGGGTTATATCAGTGAAGATTGTAAGCTCTGAGGAAGGAGAACGGGTTGTCAAAGCAGAAAGTGGGGGTTTCCCTTTAAAGATGTCTGACGGTTGGGGGGGTCGGTGAAGTTAGGATAGGCGAGGGAAGGCAAAATAGGACGCAGTAAAGCGTGGGCAGGGCACAGAATGTGTGGGGAAAAGAAAGAGCAAAATCCGTTGTCAGTCTGGGTTGCCAGAGACCAGGGGTTATTATGACCAAAGACCAAGCTTACCCTGAATTTCCTGCAAGAAACCAAAAGGGGCTTAAAATGGGGGGGAAAATGGTCTCTCCCACTAAACCCAATGATAAGAGAATCAAGTGGGCTAGGCTTTTTCCCCTTTCATATGATGTGGATCTGTCACATCACACCCACAGGTTATGGGGCTCCCCGAATGTTTAAGGAAACCCCAAACGGGGGAAGTTCTGTGACCCCGAAGGGGCTCCAGTCACTACCCTTGACTGGGGCCTGGGCACCTTCAAACCCTTTGAAATTATGTGCCTGAAACCACTTTGCTGCTTAAGTGCCAAGATACGGTCACCACCAGGGTAGCTGCAAAGCCAAGCCTAAATGTGGGGTCACAACACCGAGGGGGGCCTTAAGGCACACAAGGAAGGCCAAAGGATAAAAGAGCCAAATATCCCAACTGTGCTAAGAAAACCAAGGCCTAGGAGCCGGGCTTGCTCTGCCAGGAAGGAGGCGGCCCTCAGGTGACAAGAGGTAGCTAAAACGCGACCAAAACTTTTTTTCATGCTCCCCCCAGGCACTAATGTCTGGGGCAGAACAAAAGAGAAAAGGCTTCCCAACCTCTTAAGAGGAAGGAAGCCCCTCCACACCCAAACACCGGATATCTACAATGAAAGGAGTTTCCAAAAAAGAAGTTCAAAAAGCACTGCAAAAGCCTCCCCAAGAGACGATAATCTCCTCTTTGATTAGGAAGATATGCCTCTCCTGTTGACTGCTGTAGTCACTGCAGTACAACAGATTTGGGCAGGTCGAGTGAGGATGTGGAGAGAGCAGTCACTGTCGCCATGACGGCAATGCCCCAAAACTGTTGCAGTCCTGAAAGTAGGAAGCTGAACAGAGCCCAAAGCAGCCCCACCCCCCACCCAGGACGAGACTCCCCTCCCCACTCCACCCTAGCCATGCCCTCACGGGCACATCTATGACTTCAATCCCAAAGAATGCCATCCTCCATGCAATAGTGCGATCAAGGAACACTGACAATGTCATGCTTCAGGAGACTTAACAGAGGGACTGTTCGCTTTCTCGGGGTATCATGTCTTCATGCTGCAATCACAGCTGGCAAAAGAGGCTTGATCACCCTGGCCCAGAGCAACAATCCCTTCCTCTGCAACAGCCAATGCACTGCACTGTGGAGAGAATGTTGAATCTTTTGCCATTGAGATTCCATGGCTGGGGGGCCCCTCAAGCTGTACATTGAGTACAGCAAGCCAGGTTGCAGGAGTTTAGAATCAGCTAGGTCTGTGCTACTGCAGCTCAAGACTGAGTGAACATAGGGGAGCCCTCTAAAAGGCACACCTGCCCATCCTGGCTCCCTGCTGGGCACCGGATGCGGCAGGCCATCACATAGCCAATGTGCTTGAGACTTTCCCTTTAATCGCTCATCTCAATAGCCAAGAGCCAACGCATGTCGAGGGAGGGTCCTAGACCTCACCTTGGCCACTGCAGCTATGATGGAGAGAATTATATGGTATGCCGATGAACTATCATTAGTGACCACTATGGCACTGTTACTACCCTCATGGATGCTGGTCTAGCCCAAATGCCACAACCAAATCCAAGAGGGAAAACAGACAAGGCCAAATTTTGGCAAGCCTTTTGGAACGCCTTGGCCCACTGTCTTAGATGCAATGAACCCTACAGAGTGAAAACGTGGAAGTACTTGAACCATAAATCAAACAGCCTCACAGACTATACGTAAAACTCGGCCATTATAAAACACTTGGTACTTTAATGATGAGATTAAAGAAGTCAACCACAGAGTGGACATATGCAGAAAACTATTCCAAAGGCTAGAACCCCTGACAACCTAGCATCAGGGATGCCAAGGAAACTGCCATAAAGAGTTAAGGCAGGAAAAGTGGCTGGAAGGGTGATAGTCCTTTGACCGCCACCCTTACAGAGCTGTGGCAACAGGTAAAGGGCGAGCTACTACCGCTCAGCCTCGAGTGCACACACCATGACCCTAAATCAGAAGCAAACAAACTAGTGCATGAGTTCTCTGCAAGAACAAACCAGCCCGAAATGAGGGCAAACAAAAACACCTACAACCAGGCAGACTTGCTCATATCAGAGAAAGAGCACTGAACCTAATAACTCAATTGTTATCTTCTCTCTGCGGAACTAAGAAAAATCTACAGAAACAGCTCTTGCATACCCCCTAGTTCTGTTTGGATCTCGTACCCCATCTCTCCCACCTAGGACTGGCAGGTGAGCTTGCATTCCTGGAACTCATCAACAAGTCCTGGGAAACTTCCACTCTACCCCAGGGGCTGGAAGAGGGCTAGACGGCTATCATAGTTCCCCCATCCCAAAAGTCCTCTTGCTATTCTAGAAGACCCTGATCCAGAAGGGAATCAGAGAAAGCTCCTGGCTTGGAGAGATGAATATTTCAGGAACAGACAGCCAAGTCAGATTCCAAGGTCACCTATCATGCTGCACATGTCCCTAAAATGGAATACCACAGGTGGGGTCCTCAGTCCAACCTTTTCAACACCCTAATGTCCTGCATCCTCAATATATACCTCCCACTGGGGTGCAAGATCATCTCCCATGCAGATGATTTCACAGTCACCTCAACTGGATTTGTACTACCTAAGTAGAGCCCAGTGCTGTCGGGACCTTGTATCTGAAGAGTGTTGTGGGACAGGACTAAACTCTGTAGTCAAATCCAAAGCCTGGCTCTGAGACGAAGTTTTTAAAGGGCACAAATCTGAGAATCCAGGGAATGGACTTAGAGTGGGTCCAGGTCTTCCAATACCTTTGAGGTAAGGATTGACCAGACCCTCCCCTTCCATAAGGAGGTCCTGTATTTGGGGTTGACCGAACCGAACTGTCTGTCATGAAGCAGTGACTGGGAGACCATAAAAGCATTGTGAACTATCTTCTGTCTCCCTCATTGCCGACAAAGCCAAGTTTAAAGAAAAAAATTGAGACAGTTCAAAATGAAGGATCATACTGGGTGCCCCAAAGTGGACAAAGGGGGGTCCTCAACCTCCTCATGGAGGCAAACCTTCTCCCCCTGGAATCACGAATTGATCTAATGGCAGCTCAGTTCCTTTCAGAGGTCATCCAGGCACCCAAAGGGAACACAAACACAAGACAAAAAATACTCAGATGCCTAGAACAAGACTACAAGCTGTTTGTAAAAACTGGCTGTCTCACACAGACAGGGTGTTGATACACTATCATCTCAAAGAACAAATATTTCCAAGAGCATGGGCTTCCCCACCCCGACTTTAAATTTATGCCCTGCTATGGGCACAAACCTTGATCAAGTTCTCTGTTATGAGCTTGTCAAGGAGAAAGAATCAAAACCCCATGCCCAGTCCTAAAGGCAGAAGCTGAGAGGGTCATTGCAGTCATCACTACTCCAATTGAACCTCTTCATCAATGGATCAGTCAATCCTTAAAAACCCCACTGGGAGGCGCCGCTTTGAAGCAAGGGATGCCACACAATCCATGAGGGAACGGACAACGCATCCTCGCTACAGGGAAGGCAGTTGCGATCATGGGAATCCTAACCCACACATTTCCCGAGGGAAGGACATGTGGTCATCATACAGACTCCAGGGCAGCCATTGACTGTCTACAGAAAGCTTATCCAAAGATAGTATCTAAATCCTGATCACTGGCTTACCATAGCCAGAAGATTCTTGCTCAGGGGTAGAAGAATAATCATAAACTGGGTCCAAGCCACATAGGGCCCCACTGGGAAATCTCTGAAGCAATCAGTAGAGGTGCCAAATTCATTCTTCACAGAATCAGACTAGGTTACCATTGTGCATGCTGGGACATTACTTGCAGACCCTGAGACAGGGTCCACCCACAACAGCCGCCGGGCTGGTAAAGATATTATGCCGCATGCCTACATCATGGTGGCAGGAGCGGGGCCCGCTGGCAATTACGCTACCATGATAAGCATAGTGTCAGAGAATAAATGAGATGGCCAACAAAATAGGCCGGGCGATATGTATGAAAGGCCTGGGGGAAGCTAGATCTTCGCAAGTCTCAAACAACATCAACATAACATAAGGTGCTTTCTGATGGATAAGTATAGACGAACATAAAGAGGTGTGAGGGGAAAAGACAAAATGGTAATTGGGACTTGGTATAGGATGATGTGTAAGAAAAGTCTCTTAGAAGCAGATAATGGATAGATTATAAGAAGAAAAGATATGATGAAGGTCAGGTCTGTGAAAACGGACACCGCGAATATTCCAATGTAGGGAGCTTTTGTTTAGTTGAAACTTCAAATGATAACGTTACAAAACGTGTTGGAGAATTTGAAGGGGAAGGAGCTAGGGGGTGAGATAGGGAAAGAGAGGGGGGAGGGGGTGTAGTATCAGAAGGTGGAGGATCTGGGGAAGGGAATTGTTGTGGCATAAGGGATTCACATGTGTATCTAGATGGGAGTGGAAAGGGGTGGATGCGGGTTGATGTAGCTGGAGCTAGGGGGTGGAGTGTGTTTAAGAGGAAGTAGGAGGAAGGGGTGTAGGAAGAATATGAGTAGGAGGAGGATGGATACTGATGGTCACTTTGAGTGTGGAGGGTGCGGGTTTGTGAATTGGAGGGGGGACAAGGATTTCTGTGTCAATTTAGGACTCAAGCAGGGTAGTTTTGAATACATTTAAGAGTTTCTGCAATGGGGTTGGTTGGGGAGTTATTAGAAGAGATGTTTTTTTATGAGGGAGGGAAGGGAGATTGATGTCTGGGGGGCAGAGGCAGAGGGAGGTTTCCTGAGTGTGTGGTAGGAGAAGAAGGGGTAGAACATTTAGACTGTCTACTGCGGTAGTGCAAGGAGAGAGAGGGGGAGTTTTGGGGCGCAATAGAGATGAAGATTTGGAATGGCAAAAGAATTTTACTGGAGGAGGTAGGGGGTTAATATGGGAAAGTAAGATGGAGGAGGAATAGGTATAAAGGGGGGAGTATAGGAACATCTTGTGAGGGAGGAGGAAGGGCAGAGTGAGCGACATTATTAAGTAGGAAGCAAGAGAAAAACCTGGTCGACATGCTTCCTGTCTCGCTTCAAGCAGTGTGAGGCAAAGTCCCGAATCTGAGAATTGACATTTTAAACTCAAACTAGGTGAGGCAACCCCTATAAAATACATTATGGGGGCTGCCACAATAGGCACATGTGTATGACTGCAAAGCATTTGAGTTTAAAACCCGGGTTGGGGCACACAGAGGGTATTGGGTTGGGGGAAGGGCAGTGTTTGGCAAATTTCTAAATACCAACTTTTTGACATTAGGGGGGAGGTCGGACAGGGGGGGTTCTCCCCAATGTAACATTAAAAGGGGGAGGTCATGCCTACGGAAGCAATCTTGCAGTGTTGGGGGGGTTTCTTAAACGGCCTCTAGGGGAATGATGTAACTTGTACCGATGCTTTTCATAGCCCGTGGGGCAGGCATAAGTCATCTAAAAAAAAAACGATTTTTTTTTTTTTTTTTTTAGACAGGGCATTTGTTGGGGAGAGGGAGACTTCCGGTAAAACAAGGAGTTGGGGGATGGGTAGGGCAGGAAATGAGTTTGCCTGAATATCTCAGGGTTAACGATTGGGATGTTTGGGAAAGGAACTGTTTGTTTTGAAACTTTGGGCGGGAAAAGGGAGAGTGTTGTGAGAGTAAGGACTTTGGGAAAGGATCACAAAAAAAATCGTTTTTTCCCTTTGGGGCGGGGCAAAATGGGTTTTCTATATTTAGGGGTGGGGTAGTAAAGGACGGAGATGTGTGGAAAGGGTAGTGTTGAAGGTAAATTGCAGAAGGGGGACAATAATTTCAAAGTAGTAATAAGGGGGATCGGGTAGTTGAGGAGAATTTTGGGGGACTAAGGGATAAGTAGAGAATGTTGGGAGAGTAAATGTCTCCCGGGTTTAAAGTCGCCCTGGGAGGATGATTAATAGTAGGGGGGGGTATAGCAGTTTCAAGTTGGGGTCAAAGGGACCCTTGGCTGGGGGAATTGAAGAGTAAGGTGGGGGATAGATACTAAAGGGAAATTTCCCGTGCCGGGGCTCTCTGGGGGCCGTTCATGACTTACACAAAGTCGCCTTTCACCCTTTCAAACACGTTCCAACCCTTAATGGTATAGAAGGGGGCCGGTAAAGGGGGCGAAACGACAAAGGGGGAGGGAAAAGACCATGAAAAATTATTTTGATCGAGAGCGGAGGCGGGGGAATCCCCAGCATTGGATCTAAAATCCTCGTCCCCTAAGCCCCCCACGAAAACACGGGAAAGGGGGTTGGGGGGGTTGTAAAAAATATCAAAATATTTAGACAGGGAAATATTTCTATCTGCTAAAAATGCCCCTTGTTTTCCCAATACCTATTAATAAACGGGAGACTTTATTACAACCACCAAGCAATTTTCTAAAAAAATTTATCTACCGCACTAACAGCTAAGCCTTTAGGGGGCGAATCTCCTGCAGGCAGCAAGAACCTTAAAGCCCGCGAAAATCACTAAACCGTCATCGCACTTTCTTGGTCCCTGCAAGACGGATTTTGGGGAAACTAATTTCAGGACCGCACTTCGCTCTCAATACTGCGGACGAGAGTATTCTTTCATATTGTATAATAAAATATTTTTACTAGGTTAAGGCTTGTATGTGAAATCCTTGTACTTGCTTCGCTTTAGATCATTTGATTCATATGCATAAAACCAAATGCAAAGAAAGGGTTATGTTCATTTTGGGGCTTTTGGCATGGGCTCGGACAGGGGCTGGGGGCAAAGCGGGAAAATTGGGGGAAACCTCTGAGCTGGGGGCCGCGAAGAATATCTTTACTCCTGATAGCAAGTAAATTCCCCTATAATAGGGGAACCCATATACCAATAACCCATACTTCACGAATTTCCGACGAAATTTCCTTCACAAACCCCCTGTGTTGGGGGGGCTCTCACCCCGTAACCTAGGGGGCCAGCTATCTTTAAAATGTTTAAAATACGTATTTTAAATGTGTGCGCAAACATGTATTAACAAAATAAGTGTATGCGCCGCGCACACACACACACACACACACACACACACACACACACACACACACAAACACAAAACACACACACACAACACACACCAAACAAAAAAACAAACCCAACAAAAAACAAAAAAACACATACACACACAAACCACACAAACCCCACAAACACACACAACACACACCACACCACCACACACACACACCACACACCCCAAACACACACCATCCAAAACACCACACACACACACACACACACACACACACACAACAAACAATATATATATATATAATATATAATTATATATTATATTATATATAATATAATATAATTGTATATTATTAGTATTATAATTTTTTATTTATTTTTTTTATTTTTTTATATTATGTATATATATATATAAAATTATATATATATATTAATATATATATTGTAGGGTTATTTTAATATATTTATTTATATATTATATATATTATTTTATATAAAATTTATATTATATTATTTTTATAATTTTATATATATAAAATTTTATAATATAAAAATATATATGGGGCCGCGGTGGCCGAAGGGTTGAAATTCGGACTCAGACTGTCACGACGGCAATCTGAATTCGGGTTCGAGTCCCGACGCCGCTTTGTTCCCTTGGGAAAAAGGAATTTCACCTTGATTCCTCCCTGGGGCCCTGGGGGCCAACCGCCCAAGTAAATGCTTTCCAACCCCGGGATAAAAAAGGAGAATGTTACCAAAAAGGGTAACCCCGGCACTCCCCGTGGAAAGGAACTGGGGACCCTCCACGTCCACTCCAAAGAGAAAATCACAACATGAAAATTTCAATTAGTATCATGCTGTGACCAGGGCGGCTCAGACATGAACTACCTTAAAAAGAAGAAGAATTTATAATATATATAATATATATTAATAATTTTAATATATATATATTATATTATAATATTATATTATAATTTATAATTATTTATATATATATATAATATATAATATATTGTATATGTATGTATCTTTGTGTGTGTGTATATACAATATAATACAATATTTTAATATATATATATAATTTTATATATATTATTAAAATTTTATATTAATATATATGTGTGTGTGTGTTTTATGTATGTATTATGTGTTGTGTGTGTATAACCCCAAACACACAAAACCCTCACCCACACCACATTATAGTAGAAGAAGTTTAATATAGATAATAATAATGATCATAGATACATAATAGATACATACATACACAATAATATGATATTTAGAAAAGATATATGCAGTGTACTGTTTTCAAAGCGGCAAAATGTTCCCCCTATTAGTTGGAGACTCGAGTTAAAAGGGAGCCGGGGGACCACTAAACTTTTCTTTTCTCCCGAAAACCTCTACCCAAATGATTAATACAGAAATGATAATTCATACCCCCTCGCCCTCGCGTGGGTTTTCAAGGGGGCCGTTGTTCAGTAGGAAAAAAGGCTGCAAGTTTTAAACATGCCTCTGGGAAACAAAAAGACAAAGAAACAGTCCATTAAAAAACTCATTAAAAATCGAAAAGTGGAAGTAAGGAAAATGAAAAAGATGGGGGAAAAATTCTACTGTCTGTAACGAAAAGGATAGATACAACATTCAAATACTAGAATAAGTGAGCCAAATTTGGAAAGTAAGGAATTTCAAAACTAAAAAACAAAAAGCAATTTGTCACGGATTGCTATGATTCTAAAGAAAAAACTGGGAAAAAAACCAATTGGGGACGCCCAATAAATGATCGATTATAAAAATCAGAATACAAGCAAAACCTCATAAAATTAGTATTATAATTTTACGCACCAAACCCAAATTGCAATGATGAAAAATGGAAATTTTTTTAAAACTCTCCAAGGAAACTTTAACACAACCCCAACAAGGATGTAAAAAATAATCATGGGGGACCTCAAAAGCCAAATAGCGAAAATGATTTAAAAAAAACATCTGTGGAAAATTCGGCCCTTTGGGGATATAAAGAAGAGGGGAAATTTTTTGTTCTTTTTATACAATAATCTAGTTAAGCCAAAACTTGTTCCAACACCACCCAAGACACTGTACACTGGGTTTTTCCCCCACAAAAAAAACCGCAAACCCAAAATTTACATTGTGGGTGAACCAAAAATGGAAAAATTGCATAAAATGCCCAAACAAGACCTGGGCCGACTTTAAAAAGGACCCCAACACTAACTATCGCTTTCAAAAAAGACTCAAAAAAAGGAGCGTCCAACATCACCTCTAAAGCTTGACTACAAAAATTTGACACTATTTCAGAAATTTCGTGTCAAAAAAATTTTGAATTTAAACGTGTAAAATGATAAAACCAAATGAGTTGTGGAAGAAGGAAAGAACTGCTGACACTGCTTAAGAAACTACGCCCAAAAAAAAAAAGACAAATTCCCCCTGGTATCTGAAGAAACACTAAGTGAATTGAAAAAGAAGATGCCTAAAATCAAAGGTTTTTCAATAATTCAGTTGAAGAAGTAATTTTCAAAAAACAAAAAACAAAAAATTTAAGTTATTGGCGAGATAAGGAAAAATTTTTTAAATGAACTTGCCAGAGAAATTGAAAACTGTTCTGTCAATGGACAACTAAAGAAACTCTACCAAAGGGGTACGAAACATTACAAGAAAATTTAAAACCCACAAAGGGCTCTATCAAAAATGAGAGAAAATAGTTTTATGTGATGGAAAAGAAGTCAAAGATAGATGGAAACAATATTGTTCCAACCTAGACAAAAAGAATAAAGATCTAACACAAATTAATTAGACTCAAAGACAGCGAAGATGAACCTCGCCGCTGCTAGCAATTATAAAAACCATAAAAGAATTTTTAAAAAAAACAAGATCCCGGGGAAAAGTGAATAACAGCAAACATCGAAAGCTGGCGAAAGTGCTGATACTTCTACAAATTTTGTACAAAATTTTGGAATGAAAAAAGGGTAGAAGACTGAGTAAAGTCTTTTTTTCCCCTACCTAAAAAGGGGCGCACTCCAAGCAACCCAAAAACGGGACAATTGCATTAAAAATTCACAGCACAATTTGTTGAAAATTTTTGCGAAAAATGAAATTAAAGTTTAAAAGAAGGAAATTGCAGACGAACAAATGGTTTTTGGCCCTGGAAAGGTACCAGAAAACCCCTTTTAAATCTGAAATTGTCATGGGAAAAACAGAAACATCAGAAAGGGCCTATACCTGTGTTTTATTGAAAACTCAAAGCTTTTAACACTTTTGATCAAAAAGGAGCTGTAAGAACCATTATGGGTTAACGAATGGTTCGAAGTCAAACCCAAGGAGTACACAAGGTTTCATTCTGTCTCCGCATCTTTTTAATTATTTCTGAAACAATTATGAGAAAGCTCTAGGGGAATTTTTAAGAACTGTGGATGTTGGAGTACAAAATATCAAACCTAGGATACCCAAAGATTAGTGTTAATTCCAGCAGTATCACTAACTACAAAAACTACTAGATAAAGTTAGAGAAGCAAGGAAAAGGCTGGTTTATTTTTCATCCAAGAAAAAAAGACCATGAAGATTCAAAGATAACCGGCAATGAACGAGATGACTTGTTACAATCAAAGGAGGGTTTTGGGAAAAAGTGAAAAGTTCACTTATCTTGGGCTGTTTTAACTAATACTATGATGATTCACCGAGATAAAAAAAAGAATTTCCATTGACAAAAACGCCACAAATTTCCCTCAAAAAACATCTGGAAAGCCCAAGCATTTTCCCTTAGGGGGCAAAGCTGAGGTTATTGAACTCTTTTTTTTTTTTAAATGGGCCCTATCCCCAGGACATTGGGCGATTCATTTTGGGTTTCCCTGATTTTCATGGCAATTTTTTGAGCGGTGGGTTTCCATTGCCTTCCACCCGGTGTTTTTATCGGTACCATCTTATTTACCTGGTTTGGGCCGTCACTGACTTGGTTGGCTTGCCCACCCGTGGGTAGTAGCAATCGGGGAATTCCTTTCCCAAGAAAAAAAATCGCCGGCCGGGGACTCAACCCTCGAACTCAGATTGCCCTCGTGACGTCTTGATCTGATGCTCTAACCATCGGGGACCGCGGCCCTTATTAACTCATTGTTTTCCCATTGCGTCATTGGTTCTGAGTGTTGGGTGCTGAAGAAGATGTTTTTTAATGTAGTGTTATAGATGATACTGCGTATTAATGGGCGAAAAAAAACGATGATGAAATGCGAAAAAAATAATTTGTATAGACCGGCTGTTGGACATCTTGAAAAAAAAGGGAAAATAAGTTTTTTGTCTGTGATGAAAGTGAAGTACTGAGAAAAACTAGCTACAAAGGGATGGTGAAGGAAACAGAGGAAGAGGGGAAACCGGGACAAGACTGAGCGCAACATTTTTGGGCTGACGATGTAAAAATGGAAAGAAAGCGCAAGATTTTTTTTTTTTTTTTTTTTTTTTTTTTTTTTTTTTTTTTTTTTTACGGGGGGTTTTTTTGAGCCGCCTGGGCACAGTAATGATCTTAAATTCTAGTTTTTTATGTTTTTATGCTCTTGGGGGGATACGTGGTAGGGGCCCCGTTCCTTTTTCCCCGGAGAGTGCCGGGTTACCTTTTTAGGTAAACTTCTCTCTATTTTTTTCCGGGGGTTGGGCCACACGACTTGGGGGTGGCTTGGCCACCCGTGGCTAGTAGGGAATCGAGGTGGGCCCAAGGGGAAAAACGCGCCGCCGGTGACTTGAACCCCGAACTCGATTGCCGTCGGACAGTCTTGAGCCGTGCTCTAACCATTCGGCTCGATGGCCGAGTGGTTAGGCTTTTTTTTGTGTGTGTGTGTGTGTGTGTGTGTTGTGTGTTTTGTGTGTGTGTGTGTGTTGTGTGTGTGTGTGTGGTGTGTGTGTGTGT
>NW_023664436.1:0-5000 GCF_015228065.2 Penaeus monodon
GGAGGGAAAGAGAGAAAAGGGGGGAGAGAGGAAGAAAAGAGAGAAGAGAGAGAGGGAAGAGGAGAAGAGAGAGAGAAGAGAGAAAGGAGGAGAAAAGAGAGAGAAAAGAAAGAGAGAGGAGAGAGGAAAGGGAAAGAGAGAGAGAGAGAGAGAGGGGAAAAAGAAAAAGGGGGAAGAGAGAGAGAGAGAGAGAGGGAGAGAGAGAGAGAGAGAAGAGAGAGAGAAAAGAGAGAAGAGAAGAGTGAAGAAAGAGAAGAGAGGAGGAAGAAAGAGAAGAGAGAGGAAGAGAGAGAGCGAAAGAGAAAGAGAGAGGAAGAGAGAGGGGGAGAGAGGAGAGAGAGAGAGAGAAGGAGAGAGAGAGAGAGAGAGGAGAGGAAGGGAAGGTAGGGGAGGAAGAGAGGTGAGGGAAAGAGTTGGAAGAAAAAAGTTAGAAGGATCAAAGAGCTTTAAAGAAAAGGTAGGAAAAAGAAGGAAGGAGGGAGAGAAGAGAAGTAGGAGGAAAAAATGAGGAAAGAACGGGGAAAAGAATGAAAAATAACAAACCAACAAAAGATAACAAAAAGAAGAAAAAGAAACAGAAAGGAAACAGAAGAAAAGAAAGAAGAAAAAAAAAAGAAGAGGAGAAAGGAGAAAAATAATAACCAATTTAAAAGAAACAAGTAACAAAACCAATATAAAATAAAGAAATAAAAAGAAATAGAAAAAAAAAAAGCAATGACCAATAAAAAAAAAAAAAATAAAAAAAAAAGAACTAAAAAAACAAAAGGAAAGAAAAAAAGAAAAAAATAAGAAATAAAGTAAAAAAGAAAAATAAAAAAAAAAAAAAAGAAACAGAAAAGGGGAATAAAGAAAATTAAAGAGAAACATAAATAAGATCAATGAAAAAAAGAAAGAAAAGTTAAAAGAAAAAAAAAAATTTACTAAAGAAATAAAATTTTTATATTTTTGGTTACAAGAGTGGGTGAAAAGGGAAGAATGAAAATAAACTTATCCCCTTGGGAGGGGAGGGGGAGAAGAAGCATTGTTTAGTTTAAAGGATCAATTTCTTTTAATTATTTATTTATATTAGGTTTTTGAAATCAAGATTAGGTTTTTTAGGTTAGGTTGAGTATGATTGGGTTTAAATTTAGGTTGGGTTTTAAAAAATGAGGTTTAAACATTTACTACTTTGGGTTAAATAATGAAAACTTGCCCAAATCCTAATTTACCCTACATTCCCCTTTAAACCTAACAAACCAGACCAACCAAAACTTAACTGAACCGAAAAAACCCTAAACAAGCAAAAGGAAAAACAGCTTAACGAAACCTAGCAAAAAGAAAAAATGCAATTTAACCTAACAAAATTTCCCCCCCTAGGTAGCAAAAACGTTTTTTAAACCTAATTAAACCCCAAACCCTAATTTTAAAATGAAAACCTAACGAACCCAAAAACCCAATCTAACCAACTTAAATGAACCTTAATTTAACAAACCAAAACCCTTTTACAAAAAACTAACAAAAACCCAACCTTCCAAAATTTAACCAAACCCTAAACTAACAAAACCCCAATCAAACCAAAACCTAAAAAAAAATTTAAACCCTAAACTTTTCTAATTTAACCAAAAACAAATTTAAAGGGTAACCTAGCCTAACCAAAAATTTTTTAAGCTATATAACTAAACTAACCGAAAAACCTAAAGTAACTAACCTAATTTTGCCTAAAAAATTTCCCCCCCAAACCAAACAAAAACATAATTTAAAACCCTACCCAAAATCTATTTAAAAAACTAGGGAACTAAATGAAAAACTACAAAACGTAGAAAACATTTAAAATCCAAACCTAACCGACAAAACCCAAATTTAAATTTTAAACTTAAGCTAATCTAAGGGAAACAAAAGCTTAACCTACTTAATTTAAAACAAATTTAACCCAAAACCCAAAAATTTACTAAACCCTAGAAAAAAACAAAACGTAATTAACCCCAATACAATTTTGAGAAAGAAAAACCCAAAAAAGAGGGGGCCCCAAAAAGAAAAAAGAAGGAAAGGGGGGGGAAGAAAGCTTTCCCACCTTTAAAAAAAAAAAAACCCCCCTCTGGGGAAAAGGGGGGGAAATTTGGGGAAAAAGAACCCTTAAAAGGGGGGGTTTAAAAAAAATTTAAGGAAGGGGGAAGGGAAAAGGAGGGAAAAATAAATTTCCCCAATTTTCCGGGGTTCTGGAAAAAGCGGAATCCCAATTTTAAAAGGAAAAGAAAAAAACGAAAAAGGGGGTACTTTTGGGAAAAAATTGGGGGGTGCCTAAGGGTAAGGAAAAGGGGAGAAGGAAGATTTTTTTGGGGGGCCCCCTTTTTACCTTTCCCCCGGGAAATAAAAAGGGACTTCCCAAAAGGAACCAGGGCACCTGTAAAGGGAAAGGGGGAATTTAAAAATTATTTACCCCAAAGAGCTTTCCAAATTAAAAAAATTTTTCGGCCCCCCCTAACAGGGCCCGGGAAAAAAAAAATGAAAAAATGGGGTTTTGGTTTCGGGAAGGCCAAAAAAAAAAAAAAAAACGTAAAAATTTTAAAAGGAAAAAGTTTTTTTTTTGGGTGGGGCCAAAACTTCCCTGAGATTTTTCCTTTTTCTCCAAAAAGGTATAAAAAACCCAAAAAGTTATAAAAAGGGTCCAGGAAATTTTCCCCTGAAAGGAATTGGGGACCCTTTTTAAGAAATTATAAAGAGATAAAAAATGAAAAAAAAACCAAAATTTAAAAGAAAATAAAATTGCCTTTTAAAAACCCGGGCCTTTTTTCGAAAATTAAAACCTTTTCCGTTAAAAAAAGAACAGGAAATTTTTTGAAGGGGCCGGGGGTTTTTGAAGGGCCTTTTAAAGTTAAATCTCAAAAAAAAAAAAAAAAAAAAAAAAAAAAGGGAATAATAAATAATATGAAATTTACGATTTTTTCACCCGGGGTTCGAAAATTTCCTCGGGTTTTTCCCCAAATTTAGGTTACCTTTTTTTTTGCTAAAAAAATAAAAAGGGAAATCATTAATAGGATTTTTAAGTGCCCAAAAGGAAACTTTTTTTGAAATTTCCTTTCCCCTTTGGAAGGCTTTTAAAAAAGTTATTGAAAATTTTTGATAAATTTTAAGTAAAAACAAGTGAAGGAAAATTTTTAAAAGAAAAGGTTTAAAAGGGGATAAAGAAAATGTTTTCAATATTTTTTTTAAATTTAAATCCCATACATCTATTTTGCTGTAAAATTTAAAGCTCTTCCAAAAATTTAAAAAAGTATTTAGCAAATTTTTGAGGCGCGCGCGGCCCCGTGTTGTATACTCGTATTGGGAAAAATTATATAGAAAAGTTTTTGGGGAAAATGAGTACAAAAAAACTTTAAACTTGGGGTAAAATCTTTGTGAAAGCCAGGGAAAACGCCCCTTTCCCAAAAAGGGGAAAATAAAGAACGAAAAACTATGCAAAAAATCTCTAGTTTTTCATCCTTGGTTTCAGAAAATGGCAAATTTGTCCTGTTTCCCCACGAGTAGTTGGGTTACCCATTTATTATGTTTTTTAAAACCGAAAAAATTCCCAAGTGCAAATCATTTTTCATCCATGATTTTTTATTTGGTCAGTCGCATATTTCGTAAACCCAATCTGTCCTTTTTGGAAAGTCTTCTGGGTTTGGGAAAGGGAAACATCCCCCCAAAAAGAATTTGACTAATTTTTTAAAAACCCAGTTTTTAATGATTTTAAAAAAAAGAATATAAAAGGAAAATTCTTAAAAAAAGTAGAAAAGATTTGGAAAAAAGGGGAAGCTGCCACATGCTACTTTGATTTTCCCCCCCTTGTTTGGAAAGGGGGATATCAAAAGGTTTCAAGGTAAAACGGAATACGCGCAGGAAAAAAATATCCAGTTGAATCTTAAAACGGTTTTGGGAAATTTTACAAAAAAAAAGCACAATTAAAAATTAATAAAATTCCCGTTTTTAAAATTCCCCCCTCTTTTTACAAAGGTGTCTGGATTAAAGGAAACCCTTTTTTGCTTCAATTTTAATGTTCTGTTCCCCCAAATCACTTTTCCCCCTGGTACATCGATACTTGGATTTTAAACATTTTGAAGTTTAAAAATTTCAAAATGCCCAAGATAGAAAAAAAAAGTAAAAAAAATGGGTTTTCAAGAATTCCACAGAAGCAAAGACGAGGAAAAAAAATAAAAAAAAAAATTTTGGGGGTTTTTATTTAAAAAAAAAAAAAATTTTTTAAATTTCCCAAAAAAAAATTTTTGGGGGGGGGCCCCTTTTTTTTTTCCCAAAAAAAAAAAAAAAAAAAAGGTTTTTCTTTGGAGGCAGGAAAAAAAACGTGGGTTTTGGGGAAAAAAAAAATTTTAAATTTTTTTTTTTTTTTTTTTTTTTAAATTTTTAAAAAAAAAAAATTTTTTTTTTTTTAAAAAAAAAAAAAAACCCCTTTTTTTTTAAAAAAAAAAAAAAAGTTTTAAAAAAAAAATAAAAGGTTAATAATAAGATAAAAAAAAAAAAAAAAAAAAAAAAAAAAAAAAAAAAAAAAAAAAAAAAATTTTTAAAAAAAAAAAAACAAAAAAACCCAAAAAAAAATTTAAAAAGGGAAAAAAAAAAAAAAAAAAAAAAAAAAAAAAAAAAAAAAAAAATTTTTAAAATTTTTTTTTTTTTTTTTTTTTTTTTTTAAAATTTTTTTTTCCCCCCCCTTTTTCCCCTTTTTTAAAAATTTTAAAAATTTTAAAAATTTTTCAATTTTTAAAAAAAAACCCAAAAATTGGGAAAAAAAAATTTTAAAAAACCTTTTTTTAAAAAAAAAAATTTTTTTTTCCTTTTTTTTTTTTTAATTTTTTTTTTTAATTTTTTTAAAATTTTTAAAAAAATTTTTTTCATAATTTTTTTATTATTATCTTTTTTTTTTTTTTTAAAATTTTTATTTTATCCCTTTTTTTTTTAAAAAAAAATTTTTTTTTTTTTTTAAAAAATTTTCCTTATTAAAAAATTTTTTAAAAATTTTTTTTTTTTAAAAA
>NW_023664436.1:10000-42500 GCF_015228065.2 Penaeus monodon
TCTTAACTTAAGCTAACCCAACCCAACCAAACCCTACTATACCCTAATATAACTAAACCTGACCTAATCCATACTAACCTAATTAGATCAATCTAACCGAACCTAACGAAACCTAATCTAACATAACACAACATTACGTAACTAAACCTTCTCTATTTTAACTTAACGAAACCTAACCTAACTATCCCCAAACTTAATATAACAGAACATAACATAAATAAACCTAACGTATTAAAACCTAATCTAACATAACATAACAGGACAAAAGAAACTAAACCTATTCTAATCTAATACAACCGAAGATAACTAAACCTAACCTAGCCTAACCAAATCTAACCGAACTAAACTTAATATATCCTTAACTATCCTAACGTATCCTAAACCAACTAAACCTATGCTAACATAAAATAACATAATCTAACCCACCTAAACGTTATCTAACCTAACAAGGCAACCTACCAACTATATAAACTAACCTAACCTAACCTAACTATACCTAACGAAACGTAACTAACAAATTAACCTATTCAAACCTATCCTAAGTAATATAAAAACGCAATGAAATCTAACGTGACTTAACCTAACCAAGATACTAGGCAGGTAGATACACAAATAGATAGATGGGCCGGTAAGAAGGCTGACTAGATAACTAGGTAGGTAGATACGTAGGTAAGTAGATAGAAGTGTAGGTAGGAAGGTAGTAGATAGCCAATTATCTAATTGGCATATAAATTATACAATATACATACTTATACACACAGAAACACATGCACTATAAAAAATAATAAATAAATGGATTATATATATATATATATAATTATATATATATACACTAATAGTATGAATAATATCACACATTATTACGAATATAATAAATAGTAGTGATAAGCTTATTTATATTATTTAATATAATAATAACTAATAATATGTACTATATGAATTTTCAAAAATTGTTTCTTAATTATACAACAGCAATCTCTATTCTTCTAGCACACCTCAATGGCACAACTAAGGGAAAATTAAGAGGATGGGCTACAGAGAGGCCCCATGGATATAGGAATCGAATGGGGGGATTATAACAGGGGAATATAAGGGATGTAAAAAAACCGGAAGTAAAAATGAAATAGAGAAGAAGAAGAGGCGGGGGGGGGGCCCGAGGGAGTACCGGGGCAGGGGCCCTTTCCCCGAGCGCGTTTGGGTCAGCGGTGCAAAACCGCGGGGCACAGCAGCCGGGGAGAAGCCCCGGGTCCTGCGACCGGGCCGCCTCCCCCAAGGACCCCGTCTCCCTGCGGAGCGAAAGTGCCTGCGAAGGAGGACAAGAGGACGAGCACGTTTTGAGCACGGCGGAGGGGGCCGTTCGCCGTTTGGGTTTTTCGTTCGTTTTTTTTCGGTCATTAAATATGTGTGTGTGGGTGTTTTAAAAACCACAAAATTTTTGTTTATATGTGGTGGGTGTGTGGGGTCGGGTCTTCTACTCTAAAACTAATTCATTTCCCCCCCTTTTTATCATCTCCGTCCCTCCCCCTCTCTCAGCCTCTCCCTTCGCATTAAAATTCAGACAAAAACACGTGCCCTTGAAGCATCCCCGGGCCCGGACGACCCGATCATCCCCAAAGATCTACGCACACGAAGGCAGGGGGGAAGGCGGACAAGTAGCTTATAAAACCAAACCCATCCGGCACCGGGGGACACTGTTAAACTCGTAAAGGGTCAGGTTATTTAGTTAAGGTTGGGTTCGTTATGTTATTTTAGGTTAGATTAAAAATTTTTGGCATTTAGGGGGGTTTTGTTTTAGTGGGGGTTAAAGGTAGGGGTGGTAATTTTGTTTACCGTGTTTTTTATTTCAGGTTCATTTGGCTAGTAGCTAGGTTATGTTAGTTTAAAGGGGTTTGTTAGGTAAGGTTGGGTTTTGGGTTAGTTGGGTTAGTATTAGGGAAAGTTGGGTTGGGGTTTGGGTTTAAGGGTTTGGGTTATTTTGGGAAATTGGGATCAATAAAACGTTAGAGGTCTTAGGGTTATTTTAAAGGATATTTTAAATTAAGTTTAGGTTTTTTAGGGTTTGTTGTTTATGTTTTAGGTTTAGTTGGGTTTTAGGTTAAATAAGATGGGTTACATTACTTATTTTGGGGTTAAAAATTTAATTTAAACCAAAGCAAATTTTTTTTTTCCCCCCCTTTCCCCTCCCCCTAATTTAAACCGGGTTTCAACGAACGGAACCTAAAAACAAAACCTAAAAAAAAGGGCAAACAATTTAACGAAAAAAACAAAACCCAAAACCCTGTTTAGCTAAACGTGGGGAAACCCAAATTAACCAACCAATTTTAAACTGAAACTAATCAAACCAAAATTTTCAAAACCTACTCAAATTTAAAACCAAATTTAACTAACCCAAAAACTTTACCAAAACTAACAAACCAAAAAATCCCTTTAATCAACCCCCCCCAAACCCAAAACCCTAAAACCAAATCTAACCCCAATCAAAAAAAAACAAAACCCAAAAACTAATTTCCTCCCCCCCCAAAACCTAAAATTTTTAAGTATAAACCTAACCCTAGGGAGAAACCCCAAAATACCCCGCCTAAAAAACCCAAAATACCGAAACGAACTAGATTGCCCAAAAACTAGCCAAAAAAACCCCTAAGAAACTGAAGAAAATGTAAAATATTCAAAAGAAACCCCCTTCCCAAAACCAACCAAAGAAAAATCGAATTTAACTAAGCTTTTAAAGGGAAAACAAAAAGCATCCCATCTTAATTAAGCAAACCCCAAACCCAAAAAACCCCCTTACATTCCCAATAAACAAAACCTAAACCTAATCCATACAAAACCTAATTAGATCAATCTAACCGAACCAAAACGAAACCTAACAAAATAACACAACATTACGTAACAAAACCCTTAATCTAAATTTTTTTAACTTAACGAAACCAAACCCTAACTACCCCCAAACTTAATATAACAAAAACAAAACATAAAAAACCCTAACGTTTTAAAAAACCAAATCAAAAACATAACAAAAAGGGGGCCCAAAAAACTAAACCTTTTCAATCTAATAAAAAACCGAAGATAACAAACCTAACCTGGGGGCCAAACCCAAACCCCCGAACAAAATTAATATATCCTTAACTATCCAAAACGTTTTCCAAAAACCAACCCTAAAAAAACCAAAAAAAAAACAAAAAAATAACAAAATTTAAAAACCCCCTAAACGACCCAAAACCAAACCAAAGGCCCAAACCTCCCAAAAACTTATATAAAAACAAAACCAAACCCCTAACAAAACCTAACGAAACGTAACCAAACCCAAAATTTTAAACCCTTTTTAAAACCCTTACCCAAAACGAAAATATAAAAAAACGCAATGAAATCAAACGTGACAAACCCAAAACCCAAAAGAACTAGGCAGGTAAAAAAAACAAATAGTAGAGGGCGGAAAGGGAAGGCGATAGAAAACTAGGTGGGTAGATACGTGGGTAAGAAATTTTAGAAGTGAGGTAGGAAGGTAGGTAGAAAACCCCCAATTATCAAATTGGACTTTAAAAATTATACAAAAATACAAAATTATACACACAGAAAACATGCACATATAAATAAATAAAATAAATAAAGGGGATTAATAATATTTATTATATATTATTTTTAATATAAAATATATATATTATATAACACATACAAGTAAAATTTTACATATCTACCTACCCTATTTATCTACAAACCCTATCTATCTATATAAATAGGGTGAGTTTTATGTATGAATGCATTTTTTTAAAAGGATTTTATAATACATATAAATATTTTAATATATATAAAATTATATAAAAGTATATTTTAATACCAAATAATATGTTATGACATATATGTATATTTTTTTTCAAAAAAACATGGGTGCCTCTGTCCCTCAAAACCCCCCCCCACCTCTCATGTGGCTCCCCCCCCAAACCCAAAACCGAGGCTTGCCCCTTCGGCGACTCTTTTCCCCACCCCAAAACCCCAACTGGCACTAAGTTCGCCCTCCCCTAGGGGGCCCCGACCAATCCTTTCCCCAAAGGAGGAGGGGGAAGTGGGGCTGGGACGGGGGGAAGGAGGCCCCCAAATTGGATCATCCAGCGGGAATTTTCTCCCTTTGGCGGGAAAACGACGACGTTTCCCCGGGGGCGCACCCGGGGAGACTCGGAAGGAAAAAGGAAAAGGGAAGAAGCGACCCAAATAAGACAAAGCAATAAGGGAAAAAAATGGGGAAAAAGACAAACAAAAAGGGAGGGAAAAAGGGGAAAAAGGGCGACCCAAAATTTAAGACGAAGCAATAATTTAAAGAATGAGACAAAGAAAAAGAAGACAAAAAGGGGGAAAAAGGGGATCCAAATAAAAGGGAAACCCAATAAAAAGAGAAGAAGAAAAAATTTAATAAGAAAAAAAGGGAAAAAGTTGAAAAAATAAAAAGAAAAAAGGAAAAAGTGAAAAAAAATTTTATAATTTTATATATATATATAATATTTTAAAAATAATTTTTAAGAAAAAACAGTACAGGGAAGACGAAAAAAAAAAAAAATTTAAAAGAAAAAAGGAAAAAAAAAAAAGAAAGTGAAAAAATTTTTTGGAAGCATAAAAAAAAGATTAAAAACAAAAGGCTGGAAGGGTAGCAAAAAACAAAATCGAGAATTGTTTGCAAAAATAACTGGGAAATATAAAAAAGAAAATGAAATAATATCAAAGGTAGAAAAAGGGAAAAAATAGAGAAAATAAAAGGAAAAATTTCAGAAATTTTAAAAATATTGAATAAATGATAAGTTACAATAGTATCAATAATAAAAAAAAAACTAATTACCAAAAAAATTTAAAGCAACACGAAAATGAAAAAAATAAAAAATAAATAATGAATACAACATGAAAAAAAAGAAGGGGAATAAATAGCGGGATCCCAAAAAAAAAAATTTTTAAAATTTACGAATGAATAAAAAAACCCTAATAATAAAAAATTATTTTTAAAATAAAAAAATAAACAATAAAGGGAGTACATATAAAACTTTTTCGTTAAATCATTATCCCTCCTTTTTAGTGGGTTTTAAGAGGGTTTAATTAGACCCCCGGGCGGATAAAAATTCATCTGCTGAAAGGATTGGGACATAAAAAACCGAAATGATAAATTAACAAGAAAATTTCTTTGGTTAAGGGAAAGGCAACTGTGTATCATCAATCAAAAATTTACGTAATTTCATTTGACTGAAAATAAAAAGATTCAGTTTAATAATAAACAATAAAAATTATAAATTTTAAAAATTTTATTAAATTTTAACTGTTATTCTGTTAAATAATAAACTCTAAGATAAAAAATATACAAAAAAAAACCCATTTAAATAAAAAAATAAAACCTTTTTTTTTTTTCCCTTTTTTTAATACAAGATGGTTTCATGCGAGAGTCAAAAGGAAAAATACTTTAAATTTTGGGCAACCAGAAAAACAGAATGAATACCAAAAATGACAATAGGGCAACCAGAGAACAAAAACAACCGGAATTACAATTGGCCCCAGAAGGGCAACATGACAACCAGAAGGGAAAATATGGCAACCATAAAAAAAATTTTGGACGATCGAATTACAATGACATAAAATGAAAATGTAGCAACCAGAATGAAAATATGGAAACCCATAATTATGCCAATAATTTGGCAAAAAAGATGACATGACAACGGGGAATAACCAAAAGGGCACCCAAAATTTGATATGACAACCATAATTAAATGAAACCCCAAAAATTACATGGAAAACAAGAAATTGGACATGACAAAGGGCAACCAAAATGACAAATGAAAAACCAAAATGACAAAAAGGGTACCAGAATGAAAATTTTAAAGTCATTTTGAAGTTTTCTTGGCTAGGATTTGTCGCGTTTGTTTAAAACCGTCTAACCCCAAAATTTTCCCATTTAAATCCCCAATTCTCCATGGTGCCCAGTTTATTTTTTCAAACATGAAGAATTTTTTATCATTTCGGGTGGTGCATGCGTTGTCCTTCAGTACTTTAAAGATACAATCTTTTCATTAAGGGTTTTCGGGAGATTTTTTGAAAGAATGTTTTATTCATACAAAAAACGCCTAGAACATAAATGTGCAGTCGCCGACAAAGGGTTTTGTAAACCCCTTCCCCTTTTGGGCCTTTTCATGCCCCGGTAGTTTATCTCGTAAAGGGGGAACTGAGGCGGGCAGGGAAACCCCCGGTCTTTCCCATCGAAGGGGGGGTGGGCGGGGACCCTCCCCTTTACGGCAAAGTCAGGGGTTTTCCAATAGGTTGAGAAGATAAAACGGGTTTGTCCAAATAAAAAAACTAGATTTTTTGAAAATGAGACCACAGTTCAAAATCATCGGGTTTATTTACATATTATATAATGTTATTATTTTAAATATGTAAAAAATATATGTATTTATATAAAATATATATATATTTACATAGGGGGAAAAAATTATATGTATATTGAAAATATAGAAATATGTATATAATAATTTTACATAGGGTACAATATGTGTTTGGGGGTGTGTGCTTATTTATATGATATGAAATTTTTGTATGTATTTTATATATTAAAAAATTATAATAAAATATATTTTATAAAAACAATATATAAATGAATAAATATCCCCAATACTATATACATATAATATAAGCACACCCCACAAAATTTTAATATAATTTTACAAGTCATATATGTGATTTTTAATATCCCAAAATATTTTTTTTAAAATAAAAAATAATTTTAAAATTTTAATATATATATATATATAATTAATATATAATATAAATATAATATATAATAGATTTATATATATACTTTAATACTACACAAAAACCACAGATGGGAAAAAATGGGTAGAAAAATTTTGGACACGTTTTTTAAATTTCTTTTATAATTGATATTGTTTTTGGGAAAGGGAAAAAGGGAAGGAATTATAAACAAATAAAAAAAAAATTAGGGCGGGAAAACAAAACTAAAACCTGGTGACCTATACAAAAAAAGGGAAAAATAACTTTTTCAAAAAAAGTATTCAAGGGTTTTTTTTTAAACCAAACAGGCTGAAATAATTGTGAATGTTTCTGTCAAAAAATCCAACTTCAAAATAATTTTAAATAAGAAAATTTTTTTTTTTTTAATGCATCTATATAATATAAAATTTTATATATATTATATTATATAATATATTTTAAAATATATATTGAATACTGTATTGTTGAAGCAAATGTTTCAGTATTCATTTATGTAACAAGTACAACTTTTTAATTTGATTTTTAATGGAAGGGGGAAAAATTTGATTTTTATACACATTTACACAGGAAATATATATATTATTATATATATATATTAATATAAAATATTTTAATATATATAAAAAAGGGTAAAATTTTGGGGGTTATTTTCCCCCCTTCCCTTGAAATTTCATGTTTTTTTGGACAGAAAAAAAAAAATTTATATAATCAAATTATTCTTTTTTTAAAATTTGGGGGATTAAATTTGATCATGATTTAAATCGGCCATCTCTGGGTGGTGGTGTGTACAACGCATCCATATATAAAATATATTTTATATAATATATAATATATATTTTATATAAAACACACACATAAAATACATATAAAACATACACACCTTTAAATATAATAGAAAATTATATATAAAATATAATATTTTAATTTTAATATAAAATATTTATATATATGCCCCACCCAATAAAATATTATATATATTTTATAATAATAATATATATATATATAATATATATATAGATATGTATGCATTTTAAATTAAAATATATGAAACCTATATAAATGCGTAGTGCGTGGGGTGTTTTTGGGTGTGTTTTTTTTTAAAAAATAAACCCTTATATATACATATTGCAAATAATAATATATATATATATATTATAAATAAATATATAATATAAATCCCTTTATAAATATATGTTGTGTGTGTTTTTGTGTGTGAGGGGAGAGAAGAGAGAGAGAGAGAGGGGAAAAGGGGAGAAAGAGAGAGAGGGGGGGAGGGAGAGGGGTTTTAAAGGGTTTTGGGTTTGAGTCCATTTCTTAGAAGGAAATTCTTTGGGGGAAATACTGTCTTTTTCCATTTTTGGGTTTTAAATGCCCCTTTTCTTGGGGAAAGGGAATGTCCAGGGTTAAAAACCCACTGGGGCGAGGTTTTTGAACGCAGGTCTTTCAAGTTTATAGTCAAGTTTTTGTAGTAAAACTATCCCCCCGAAAAAAAAAGGGGGACTATTTTTTAGCTATTCTTTTGGCAGAGACGCTCCTTGTAAAGGGCGACCCAGTCTGCCTTTTTCTTTAAATTTTAGGCACTGAAGGGTTCCCCACTGTGTTTCCCCATAATTTTTAAATAAAAAATGGGAAATGATCGCTCCCAACGAGCCCGTAAAAGGGGTGTGCGAAAGGCATTTGGGTGTATTGATGAAGAGACCAGTGATAGTAAAAAAAGCTAAAAATTCCCGGTTTTATCGCCCCCGGGGTCGGTCCCATCATTCAGAAGGTTTTAAATCAAAATCTTTAAAAGCAATTTAACACTGTTTCACCTCTACCATCCACCCGAAAGGGAAAAACCCCCAAGTATGAGGGAGCATTAAAATCCGAAAAATTACTTTTTTTTGTGGCAGACGTTCTGAAGAGCAAAGATTTAATCAAGGCTACCCACTGCATCAGGTGGAAAATAAAGTAAAAATTTAATAAGAAGATACGTGCCTTTAAATTTTTTACTTGCTTTCCGACAAACTCCAAGTAAAAATCAATTTATTTTGAAAAGGGGGGCTTTGGGGGGTACATGGGGGACCCCCGCCTCCCCCCCTATCCTACGACCCTTTCCCGGACAAGATGGGGGTTCCTCAGAAAAAAAGGATTTCGTAGAGACGAGGTTTTTTAAGTGCGTTTTTTGGGAAAAAAAACAAATAAATCGGGAGCATGGGAAAGGGCTAAAAATTTAAGGTTTTTTATTTTTGGGGACCCAAAGATTTCGACTTTACTTTAGATCTAAGACTTCGACATTTCCCAAATGTATAATGGTCACGCAAAGATTACTTTTTAGGGGGTTTGGAAGGGGCCTTGCCCCACCAGTTTTTTTTTTCTTTTTTTTGGGGGGGGGGAAGACCCCCTCCTCTCCCTCGTTCCCCGGGGGGACCTCTCTCGGGAGGGTTTTGGGGGAAAAACCAGAAGCCCCCATGCCCTGCACCTCCTGGGGACAGATTGCGATCTGTTTTTCTCGCACAAAAACCCGATCGCGAGAAAAAGGCCCGAACCCTTTCACAGGAGTACCCGGAGGGGAAAGGGTGCACCCCGGGAAACTGTGTTTCCGGTTAAAGCCCCTTAGGATTTTTATGCGGGGTTTAATGCACCCAAAATTGATCGCCCAAAATTTGGGCAAAGAAAAAATTTTAATTTTTAATTTTTTAAGGGTTTTGTTTCATTCGGCAATTTCTTTACCCTTTGGCTGTAAGTTTGGTTTTGGTTGACTTTTACTAGCACTAACTGATGTTAGTTACTGCTTGGCCCATGGGGAAATTTACGGGTTTGTGTGTAAAAACTTTCCTTTTTTCCTCTTGGGCTTCAGTATAACTAATTTTCAGGCTTCTTCAATATGCAAAATTTTCCCGGGTTTCCCCTTTTTCAGGATGTTGCACCCAGCGATCCTGACGAGGGGGAACCCCCAAAAATTAGCAAAATTGGGAAAGTTTTGGTTTAGAAAAGTGGGGTTTGCCATGGGCCAAAAATTTTAGGCAAACAAATTTTTTTTGAGTTTTTATCAATACATTTTAATGGGTTTTGTCCAAATTTCCTTGGTCATACAATAAAACGTCCACTACGTCTTGGGTCTTCATGCTCTAAAGGGAAAATTTCACTTTTTCCACCCGCCCTAAAAACCCCTGTGAAAGTTTTACTCCCTTACAGGTATTTGGGCCAATGGGAATATTTTACTTTAACTCAAAGGATCCAAAATTTTGCGTCAGTTAAGAAAAACCCTTTAATCGGGGAGTTGTTTTTGTATTTTAAAACAAGGAGGTTTCCATCTCGAAATTTTTTTTTGACAAAATAAAAATTTCGCCGTCACTTGCCCAAACAAGGACCTTTTGATGAAAAAAGGGGTTCATGTTCAAAAGCGATTGTTTTTCACTAAACGCATTTTAATCGCAAAAACCTGAAATTTCTTTTGGGGTTTTTTGAAAAAGGGTTTTCTCGTTTTTTTCATTTGTGGGGGTTCCGTTTTTCAGGGTCGAATTGTCATAGTTTGGGCAGAGTAAACCCTCCCCCTTTGAGGGGGAGAAGGGGTAGCCGGGGGTTTCATCCATACTGGGATCGGAGCGGGTTTTTCCGACCCCTTTGCTAAAAAACGTTCCCTAAAGGGGAATTTAAAAAACTCTTAATTTTTGGGGTAAAAACCTAAAGAAAATAGTTTAAGAGAGTGAATCAGTTTTTTCGTTCCTTCCCCCCCCAGGGGAAAACCCTTTTTGGGTTTGCCTCCAGTACCAAAAAGAGGATCGGGGAATGGGGGAGGACACTTCCTTCCCGCGAACTTGCCTAGGTAAAAATTTAATAAATTCCCAAAGGGTTTTTCATCAGACAAAAAAAAAATGATGTAAAAGTGAAAAAATAAAGAAATTTTTGATAACATTTGATGATTTTTAATACCCTTTAATTATTATCTTTATTATTTTATTTCAGGCTCCTTTTTCCCAAACCCCAATCTGTCTATAAATTTCTTGGTCTGAAAAAAACCCAAAGAGTAAGGATTACACTACCAAGGAATTTTTAAAACTTTCTGTAACTTAAAACTTTTCTCGCCGCAAGCATGGTTTTCGCCCCTAAAAGGGGTTTCCCCCCAACGGCCCCCAAAGTCCTGAATCTTTGGTTTTTGGGGGAGGAGACCCCTTTGGTAGGGGCTTCGCCTCATTGCTAAATGCATTTAAGAGGGCCCCCACAAGTGACTCCCAAAGACCCCAGATAGGTTAGCAACATCGTCGGCAAAGTCAAGGTCGAGACCTTTAAATTGCCTAGTGTTGCTCCCCACGACTTTTGGGTAGAGCTCTTTCCCATTTTCCAGTCCATACAAGGTTTTTTGAAAAGTATTGGGCAAGGGGCACAGCCTTTTCCCTCACCCCGGGAATTTAAAAGGGGGAAAAAGGTTGACATAACCCATCACAGTTTAAAAGCATTTTAGTACCCGTATAGGGCTTTTATCAGGCCCAAAAATCTGTGTCGGGGAAATTTCCCCCGAGCCTAGGATTCCCATAGGAAATTTCCCGGGTTTTCACCGAGTGAAAGCCCTTTGAGGTCGGGGGTTAGGTGCGAGCAACCCACGAACCCCACTGAGGACGGCGTTCCCCAATTACCGAAGCGCTAGTATACGGTCCATTTTGACTTGCCAGGAGTAAAAACCAGGGTGCCCGGGCTTGGGCCCCAGGAGGTGGTTTGCAGGATCCCTTTTAGAAGGGAAAGTGGGCGGGAACCCTTTCCGGATGCTAGAAGTGTAAAGCCACGGTAGTTGACGTCCCCAAAAAATCCCCTTTCCCCTTTCCAAAAAAGGGATGACCCGGCCCCCCAGCAGGGCAGGGGAATGGGACCGAATGCCAAAGGGCAGTCAGGACTGTATGCAGGGCCCCGAGCCCTAGGTTCAACCCCCCGCCCCCTTTTGCAGTTCAGCAGGGGTATACATATGCCTGCAGGTTTCCCCCCTCTTCGTTGGAAATCCCAGGGCCCAACCAATGTGGGGTAGGAGGTTCCCCCCCCCCTTGGGTGATCGGGGGACCAAACACAGGGATCGGGCATCGCTTTATTCCCCAAACTAAATGTTTGGGGGGTTTCCCCCTGGACAAACGTTCAAAAAACTCAGCCCAACGTTCCGAACCTCCCAAAAATTTATCTGAATGATCCGTCCATCCACTGTCGGACTGCAGTCATTTTGAGGAGAGCTTAGGGTTTTTCAGGGTTGTTAGGGAGGGCGAAGGTAATTTTTTCCCCCAAAAAATGGGCCCCGACCCCCTCAGCAAGAAAACCTGATGGACTGTTCCCCGTCCAAAATTTCAGCAGTGTCCGAGCCCAAGCCCCCAGGAACGACGCAAGGGGTAAAATTCCCCTTCAGCCCAGCCTTGCGACACGCTTCAGTGGGGCCCCTTTAAAGTCTGGGGGAAAAAGGTATTCTGCCTTTTCCCCTTTGGGCGTTAACCCAATGGTCTCCTGAAACTGCCCTTTGAGTGTTTTCCCCGGGTTTAAGAAAATCCCCACAGAGCAAATGGGTCCGTAAAGGGTTTTGGGTTTTGTGAAACCCGGGCAGAGACTTTCCGTTGGGGAACCCACGGGCACATCACTCCCTTAGTTGTCCAAGTGAAAAAAACCTTAGGGTGGCCCCTGGAGGGAGGGGGAAATTTTGAAGTTGGGCCCGCAGGGGGGGGAAAAGCAGCCATAGTCGGGGGCCCCAGAAAATCGGCACTCCCGGATAAACCCTGCAGTTCTGGAGGGTCCTCCATCGCCTTTCCCCTAACAAGAAAGTGGTTTGATTATATAAAAAATATGTTCAAAATAGATATAAATTAATATTATATATATATTATATATTTTATATAACAATGTATAATATGTTTTATTAAAATTTTTATATATAATATATAATTCATATAATATATTATATTTTTCAATGAAAATAAAAACAAAAAAATAAGCAACAGAAAAAATGCACAACAAAAACACACAAAAACACACACACACACAGACACACAACACGCACACACCCCACAACCCCACCACATAAAAAACCAAAACATATGTAATTTTACAAGTGTATATATACATAAACAATTAAATTATACATACATACCCCAAAACACCAAAAACACACACACACACACACAATTTATATATATATATTTTAAAATATATTTTAAAATTTTAAAATAAAATAAAAATCGCCAACTCAAGCTATAGGGCACCTAGCTCGTTTCCTGTGGGCGACCCTGCCATCAGGGTCTCTTGTCTCCTGGATGGAGGGAGCCCCTTTTGGGAAGGGGCCCCGGGAACAGGTTTTTTGGGAAAATCGATTTAGGGCCCTTTTTCGAGGAACTAAGATGGCCCGTAGGCCCCAACCCGGAGACTCGCCCGAGGGTCCTTTTAGCTGGAGGCCAATTATCATGATTGAATTAGAAGTGGTAAAATTTAGGAAACTCAGAGAAACTAGTGAAATTTTTTTCGGGGGTTTGGGTTTTTTAAATTTTGCATTCCCCTTTCCCCCCCCGTTTCCCCATTATTTTCTGACTTCCCCCATTAAGCCTTCAAAAGCCCAATTCCCCCACGACCCCCCCCTCCCGGGCCGACCCTTCCCAAACCCCCTTTTTCAAAAAGATGGTTTTTAACCCCAAACAGAAAATTCAAATCGTACGAAATTTGAAGGCTCGTCCATTCGGTTGAAGATTTCTTGGAAAAAAGGTTTAATCTATGATTATTCAAGGGTGGAATGGGCTAGAGAGGGCCCCTTTTTTGGCAATAAAAACGTAAACGCGGCTAAACACGTTTAGGTTTACCTCAGCAAAAGGGAAAAACGGATTAATGCCCTTTAAGGGCATTGCATCCGGGTTTTCGCCCGTTTGGGGTTATTTCAAAGATATTTTGATTTCGTTTAAATCCTTAGAGTTTAAATAATTTTAATTTAGTTTGCGAGACTTATTCATTTTAAAACCTTTCTTTTTTTGTCAGAAGGGCATTTGATATTTTTTCAATCAAACTTCGGGGGGCAATTTTTTAAAATGAGTCACAAACCCTGACTCCAAAATTTTAAAACCTTGTTCAACGAAAAACCGTTTTCCTCTTGACGTATATTTTGAAAAACTATCCCAGTTGCTTTGTTTTTCCTACTTCTGTTTCAAGAGAAGTTTGGGAACCTGTGGGATACCGATTTTTCTTTTGTTACCCGGCGAATTGCCAAGTCAATAAAAGAGAAAAGGGTCCCACTGGAACGGTCAATGCAGGGATTCCCCACTAATAAAAAGGCCCCACACCCAAAAAAAAAAAAACAAACAACCCAAAGACCAAAACCCCAAAAGCAACCCTAAACCGGGGTTTCCAAAAACAATTTACACGAGGGCCACAACAGTCCAAAAACCAAAAACCCCTCCCAAATATAATACGGGAAATTTAAGGGCTCATTTTCCCCTATTCCCCACCCCATGTTCCCAGAAATAAAAAACCTTGTGTCACAAAACTGGGACCGGAAAGGGCAAATTTTTTCAAAATGTTGTGCAAAAGGTTTAAAAGGGGCCGACCATGTTTTTCGACTCCATATCCCCCTTTTCATGGCAAGCCCCACACCTGGGCCCCAAATGCTGGCGTTTCCCCGACCAGGTGAGTCAAAAGTACAGATTGCTCCCGGGAACGCCAAGCAAAAACCCCCATTTTTTAGGGGAAAAACCCCAAAAAAACCCCAAAACGGCAACCCAAAACCGGTTTTAAAAAAATCACATTTCTCAATTAGTTGATCCCTAATGTAACCCCTCAGCCCCCCCAAGCTTTTCCCTCTAAATTAAAGGGGCCAAAACCATATTTCTTCTAGACAGGGGGTCTTCTTGTTTTTGGGTTCCCTTTGGGTACTTTGCAGGGAAATTTTGAATTACATTTGATTTGCAACCCAGTTTAAAACCCCCATTTTTGGGCAAAAAGGAGATAAGATATCAGCTTTAGGCAAAAAAAGCCTTAAAAATTCTCTTTGGTAAATGAAATTTTTTCTCAAAAAGTTTGCGTTTGAAGAAACCCCTTTTTGGGCAGATTTTTATTTAAACCCTACCGGAATTTCCCCTACCCTCGCAGTAATTTGCATTTCTTTTAATGGTCAGAAATTTCCTGTTAAGGACTCCCTCTTGCCTATGGAAAAAGCATTTCCACCCCTTCACACCCGCAATGACAATCTATGAAGTCACACAGGGCCCTTTGTTAAACCCCTTCTCTGCAACCCCCACCTTTCCTCTTTGGGGACTGCTTTTATATTAAACCCGATAATACACGAGAAAAGGTTGTGCAACATTACCTTCCTTTTATAATTACTAATAATAGATGTCAGGTGCAGTATTTAATCTGACCCGGGGCCCCTTGACTATTAAGCTGGTTTTTACCTGTAATATCCTATGAATTCACAGAAATTTTCCTATCTGCGAATTTGAATTTTCCCGTCCCTCCCCCGTTTTTTCTGCCACTGCAAATCATCTTCCCCCCTTTAGCAGAGCTCTGATCATGTCTGAAACAAAGTTTAGATTTTTATGAAGGGTATGATATTTGATTAACTTGTTTAAAGGAAAACCCCCCAAACTACTGCCAACCAAGGACCCTCCCATCAGGAAAAAAAAACATTGCTTTAAAAACTCCATTTCCCCCGAGCCTGATGCAAAAACCCTTCATACATATCCAAATTATAAGATCCCTCATTCAAAGTGACAGGGCTGGAAAAGGGGGTTAAAACAATGTTTGGGGGATGAAATTTTTTCAACCAAACAATTCCCCTTTTTGGGCCCCCCCCCCCTTGTTCCCAAAAAAGGGGTAATACTTTCCGGCCCCGTGGTGACATCGCAAGTTGAATAAAATAACAGTGCCAGAATCCCCCCAATTTCCCAATCTTTTTTAGATTGCTGGTTTCAAGAAATTGGGTCTAATAAAAAGGGTTTTTTAACTATTTACCCTTGGGTAAAGGTTCCTGCAAGTCCCTGTGGCCCCCTGAGAGGTTTCATATACGGCTTTCTCGAAATCATTGGGGCACTTTTTAATTTTTGTATTGCCCCTTTTGGGTTTGCAATTCCCTTTACATTTTGCAGATTTAAGCCCCTTTTTCACAGGATAAAATTAAAAGATCGGTATTTAAATGGGTATTTTAATTTGCTTTGCCCCCCCTCTCGAACCCCGAGAATAAATGGCCCTCAGGGTTTTTAATAGGCTACAACTGGGAGGATTTAAAAAATTTAACCCAGAAGGTCAGTTTTTCAAAACTAAGTTAGAATTATTTGGCCAAAATTTCCCTTTTAAACTAAGGTTTTTGCACCCCAATGATTCAAAAGTTAAAAACCCTTTTCCGACTTTCCAACACAAGAACCCGAAGGAATTGAGATCATTTTTTGGCCTTTAAAGGTTTTTAAAAAGGCCGTTTATTTAAAATTACAGGTCCCTCGCGACACCACTTTAAATTATCCCTTAAAAAGGATTCTTTTGGCAGTGGACAGACGAGGAAAAAGCCAAAATTTACAAAATCTTTAAATCGCCAATTTAATTTTAAAGGTCCACCCTTTGCCTTTCCCCCATTTTAGCTTGCCCTTTTTCCTCACCACTGATGCCCTTTAAAACCCCGGGGTCGGAGCAGTACCCCCCCCAGAAACATGGCCATTCTGGGGGAAAAAAGCAGCCCCTTTTTTTGCAAGTCGCCCCCCTCCCAAACGCGGGAGAAACGCTATCATCCCAAGGACGTGAACTAATAAAAAACAAAAGGGGCCCCCCCGCAAATTTCGAGAGCTAAATTTGGGGTAAACCGAAGAAAGGGGCACACTGATTTATTCCCCCCCTCACGTCCCAAATTTAAAAGGGAGGGGGCCCTCATGGACGACGCGCCCCCCCCGCCCTTTTAAGTTTTTTAGCGAGTTTGAAGTCACCCTTGTTTTTTTAAACCCCGGAAGCAAAATGTTGCGAAGCTATCAGCGCTCCCCCCTCTGACCCCTCACAACCTGTTGAATCTAGTCCTCGCCCACCCTTTTCCTCCCGCAAGATTTAAATTTTTGACATTGCACCGATTTGGTAAATACTGCCCGGGGCCTACTTTGAGGATCCTTTTGTTCCGACCCATTCATTTGTTACCCCGGTCTTTGGGGCTCCAGCCGTACCCCCCCATGGACCCCCCCCCGGAGGGCGAGATTTCCCGGGTGGTGCAACGTAATGATAATATGACGGCCCCCTTTAAATTTAAGCCTTTGAAAGGGGAAAGAAATACCCCCCTAGGGAGACCCCTGTTCGAGTAAGTCAATTGTACCTCCCATGCTAACAGGGCTACTTTTCTACAAGTTTGATTTAGGACAAGGGAAAACTCAAGGCATCTCGTAAACTTGTGTTATTCTAATCTTTTTTGGGGGTCGAATCCTTCCTTTTTAAAGAAAACCCAAAAAAAGCGCACACTGTGGTAAGTATAAGGCCTTACTTAGATCAGCAAAAGCTTCTTTTTTTCCCCCACCTCATTAGCAAAATTGCCCCGAGCATGTTCAAATTTGCCAAAACAAGCCCATATTACCCAAAAGGAAATACCAGTGACCCAGCCACTGCATTGGGAAAAATGACATTCCAGACTTTCCCCTTCCCGAAGGTCTCTTTGGGGACACATTTTCAGGTTTTTTACCTTCTCGCAAGGGAAAACGGTTTATTTTTGTCCATTTATTTAAAAACACTCGTTTTTTTTTGAACTAGTCCTCGTGCACAACAAAATTTAGGAAATGTTGTTGCACATGCTTTTCCAAGGGCTTCTTTTCTAAAAATTTCAGCCCCCAGCATTTTTACTTTATAAGGGACGAATTTTATAAACAAAAGGGCATGGATAAGTTTAAATGATTTGAAGTAATTCGGGTTAAAAATTCCCTTACCCCAAAAAAGTAAGGTATTACAAAAAAGGCTCAACTCCCCAAACCTCTCATTAATGAGATCGCTTGTTGATGCGACTCGGAAAATATGGGATGAATAAATATTTTGGGGGGGGGGGCCCCCCCCAGTTTTGGATTAATAGTACATTCCATTTTCCCTTAGGTGGGACCCCACCCTTTTCTTTATATGGAAAGGATAAAAAAATACCCTATGACCTTTTTTTATGAAAAACAAGTTTTCCCTTTAATAAAGGGTAATTATGAGGGAAAATCTTTTAAAAAAGGGAAAAAAGGGCCCAAACTTCCCGACACCCAAAAAAGCATTGGGCTAAATCCCGAGATAAAAACTGTCATTTCAAACAAAGTTGCCATAAAAAGGACATTTAAGTTTGGGGCACTAGGGATTTTGAAAAAATCAAAAAAAACAACCCAAAATTAAGTCAAAGCTTGCTCCCAGATTTGGAAGGGGCCATTTTGAGTAATTAATGTAAAGAACAACAAGGCCTACAAAAGATACAGTCAGTCCCCCTTTAAAAATATTGGTCTCATTTCGACGTTTAAAGATTTCTACAGGTTAAAATTCTCCCCCGGCCCACGAAGAATAATTGATTTTTAATTTTTTCCAGGGTCTTTTAAATCTTCGGCCATCATTTCAAATTTTTCGTTGCCGACCGCCATGCCCTAACCCCCCAGGCATACGCCCTATTCTTTCCCCCAAAATCTCCTCCCGTTTAAAGTTTAAACCTTTTTCCTCTAAAACAAAAGAATTTAGTTCTACTCTACTCTAAAGTTTACCCCCACAATTCCTGGGGCTCTGTATTCATTCCCAAATCTTTCCCCCGAAAAAATACTTTGAGGTTATTTCATTTACCCATTCCCCTCAAAAAAAAATTTAAAACCTCACTTTAAAAAACAACATTCACTCAAACCAAAATCACTTCACGGCCCCGGGTATTTTATCCCCAGCAGATTTTTTTAGATAACTTTTGCAAAGACCAATCCCCGCACATTTTTTTGCACTTTAAACCCTTTTTGGCACTTGGGCACAAAAAATGGATCTTGCCCCAGGGCACCATTACAAACCATAAAAAATTTTAGGTTTAGGAAATTCTCTGAAATTCGTGGTTCATTTCCCAATTTCCTTATTATTTTTCTTAAGGGCTAAATACAATACAGTTATGGTAAAAAAGCATAAACCCGATGTTTTTCACAAAAGGGCTTTTTCTTTCCAGGGTAAAGTTTAAATGATTTCCTTAAACCTTTTTTATTACAGCCACCATACCTACACAAAGGAAAATTGCAATGAATAAAATCCCACCTGGGAAGCATGTTCGGTGTTATTTCCCTCCATAACATTTCCTTCCTAGGGATAATCTTCTACAGTGGCTACTTGCAACAGTTGATGCATTTAAACCCCCCCCAGGCCCCTTCCAAAGCAAACCCCCCATTTACCCCTATACGTTAACCCTCGCCGGGAAGGGTAGTTGCCAAAAAAAACCCCGGGAGCGTGCCCATTGGGATACCTTTAAAGGGGAAATTGTTTAAAGGGAAAAAAAGAAGTAAACCTTTCCCATGATTCTCTTGCATTTTACCAGTAACCCTCCCTGTCATATAATATTTAAGAAAAAAAAAAAAAAAAAAAAAAAAAAAAAAAAAAAATTATTATATTAATTTTAAATATAAAAAAAAAAAAAAAAAAAATTAAAAAGTAAAAAACATTTAAAACAACATTCGATAATTACTAAATTATTTTTTTTTTTTTTCCAAAAAAATTTTCTTTTTAAAATCTCGAAAAATAGCCTTCCACCCTCTATTTAGCTGCCCGTGTTTGAAACAAACCTTTTTTTTCGGGGTGTGGATATTAGAGTAAATCATACCCTCACAAATTTTAAATATATATTAAGATATAAAATAGAAAAGATAATTAATATTATATATATATTTTTTTTAAATTTGAGCAGGGAAGATATAAATAATAGATATATAAGAATATATTTTAGGAAAATTTTAATATAATAAAATAATAAAATTTAGTTTATACAGGAAAATATTTAAGATAATATAAAAATATTTTAATATAAAATATAATATTAAATTTTATATGGAAAAATGTATATATTATATGGTATATATATATATATATATATAATTATATAATAATAGAAGATATATATTATATTATATTAAAATATTATTAAGGGATATACATGTATAAATTTTTTTATTACAGTTTTAAAAAATTTTTTTTTGGCCCCTAATACTAAAAATAAAAAATAATAATATTAATAATAATAATTAAAAAAATAATAATAATAATAATAATAAAAAAATAAAAAATGATAATAAAATTATAATAATAATAATAATAGGAATTTTAATAAAATAATAAAATAAAATAAAAAAAAAATAATTTAATAAAAATAATAAATATAATAATGAAAAATAGTTTAAAAAATTAATAATCATCAAATGTTATCAAAATTCTCCTTATTCTCACTTTTATCATCATTATTGTCATGATTAATAGAATTCTTGTAATTATTATCATTATTACCCTAATAATTCCCAGAATCATCAAATGAATGGAAAAAACGTCCTTTTGGAGTCTACTCTCACAAGACTATATTTTGCTAGATTTCGCCGCTTTTTCGACTTTTGGGATTTTTTTTTCTTTTCCCTTTTTTATTATATATGGACACAATTCCTGTTATTATCATCATTATTATCATGATTATCATCATTATTATCGTTATCATCATCATTATCATCATTATCATCATTATCATCATCATTGCAATTATTATAATCATTATTGCAATTATTATCCTTATTATTGCAATTATTGTTGTTATAATATATATTTTTACATCTATACTAATAACAACTACAATAAAAATAGTAATAACAATAATAATACAATAATAACATTTTTATAATTATTATTTACATCATTATTTTAATTAATATCGTTATTACTGTAATTATTACTGTTATAATAAAATTTTTACAATTATAATACCAGTAAAATTAATAGTAATGATAATAATAACAATATAATATTAATAACAATATTATAACAATTAGTATTATTATAATTATATTTCTTCTTATTATTATTGCTATTATTACAGTTATAATATATCTTTTGGCAACAATACTAATAATTAAAGTAATAATAATAATGACATTAATAAAAATAATAATAATAATGATAATAATAATAATAATAATAATAGTATTAATAATAATAATAATAATAATAATAATAATAATAAATAATAATAATAATAATAATAATAATAATAATAATAATAATAATAATAATGATAATAATGATAATAATAATGATAATATTAATAATGTTAATAATCATCAAATGTTATCCAAATTCTCTTTATTCTCACTGTTATCATCATTATTGTCATGATTAATAGAATTCCGGTAATTATTATCATTATTACCCTAATAATTGCCACAATCATCAAATTTATCGAAAAAACGTCATTTTGGAGTCAACTCTGAAAAGGCTATATTTTGCTAGATTTTGCTGCTTTTTCGACTTTTGGGATTTTTTTTCTTTTATCTTTTTTATTATATAAGGACACAATTCCTGTTGTTATCATCATTCTTATAATGATTATTGCAATTACTATCATCATTATTGCAAATATTATCATTATTATTACAATTATTGCAGTTATAATATATATTTTTACATTTATACTAATAACAACTACAATGATAATAGTAATAACAATAATAATGACAATAATAACGTTTATAATAATAATAATAATAATAATAATAATAATAATAATAATAATAATGATCAAATGTTATCCAAATTCTCCTTTTTCTCACTTTTATCATCATTATTGTAATTATTATCATTATTACCCTAATAATGGCCAGAATCATCAAATGAATGGAAAAACGTCGTTTTGGAGTCTACTCTCAAAAGGCTATATTTCGCTAGATTTTGCCGCTTTTTCGACTTTTGGGATTTTTTTTCTTTTACCTTTATTTTATCATATATGGACACAATTCCAGTTATTTTCATCATCATTATCATGATTATCATCATTATTATCGTTATCATCATCATTATCATCATTATCATCATTATCATCATCATTATCATCATTATTGCAAGTATTACCATCATTATTGCAATTATTATCATTATTAATGCATTTATTGCAGTTATAATATATATTTTTACAACTATACTAATAACAACTACAATGATAATAGTAATAACAATAATGATAACTATAATAACGTTTTTATAATAATTATTTATATCATTATTTTAATTAATATCGTTATTACTGTATTTATTACTGCTATAATAATTAATATTACAATTATACTACCAGTAAAAATAATAATAATTATAATAATAACAATAATAATATTAATAACAATATTATAACAATTATTATTATTATTATTATACTTATTATTATTATTATTGTTGTTATTATTACAGTTATAATATATTTTTTGGCAATAATACTAATAATTAAAGTAATAATAATAATAATAATAATAATAATAATAATAATAATAATAATAATAATAATAATAATAATAATAATAATAATAACAATAATAATAATAATAATAATGATAATAAAAATGTTAATAATGATAATGATAATGGTAATAGTAATAATATTATTAATCATCAAATGTTATCAAAATTCTCTTTATTTCACTTTTACATTATTATTGTCATGATTAATAGAATTCTGGTAATTATAATCATTATTACCGTAATAATTGCCATAATCATCAAATGAATGGAAAAAAGGTCATTTTGGAGTCTACTCTCAAAAGGATATATTTTGCTAGATTTTGCCGCTTTTTCGACTTTTTGGATTTTTTTTCTTTTACCTTTTTATTATATATGGACACAATTCCTGTCATTATCATCATTATTATCATGATTTACATCATTATTATCGTTATCATCATTATTATCATCATTATTATAATTATCAAAATCATTATCATCATTATTGCAATTACTATCATCAATATTGCACTTATTCCAGGTATTATTGCAATTATTGAAGTTATAATATATGTTTTTCCATTAAACTAATAACAACAACAATAAGAATAGTAATAACAATAATAATAAAAATAATAACGATTTTATAATAATTATTTATATCATTATTTTAATTAATATCATTATTACTGTAATTATTACTGTTATAATAATTATTTTTGCAATTATACTACTAGCAAAAAAAATAATAATGATAATAATAATAATAATAATAATTTTAATAACAATTTTATAACGATTATTATTACTATTATACACCTTAATATTGTTATTGTTATTAATACAATTATAATATATATTTTTGCAATAATACTAATAACTAAAGTAATAATAATAATAATAATAATAATAATAAAAATAATAATAACAAAAACAATAATAATAATAATAATAGGAATAATAATAATAATAATGATAATTATATTAATACTAACAATAATAATAATAATAATGATAATAATATTGATAATAATAATAATAGTAATAATGATAATAATAATAATATTAATAATCATCAAATGTTATTAAAATCTCTTTATTCTCACTTTTATCATCATTATTGTCATGATTAATACAATTCTGGTAATTATTATCATTATTACCCTAATAATTGCCAAAATCATAAGAATAAATCGAAAAATATTATGATTATCATCATTATTATCATTATCATCATCATAAGCATCATTATGATCATCATTCTCATTTTTATTGCAATTATCATCATTATTGCACTTATTATCATTATTATTGCAATTATTGCAGTTGTAATATATATTTTTCCAAATAAAGTAATAACAACAATAATAATAGTAATAACATTAATAATAATAATAACGATATTATAATAATTATTTATATCATTATTTTAATGAATATCGTTATTACTGTAATTATTACTGTTATAATAATTATTTTTCCATTTATACCAGTAAAAATAATGATAATGATAATAATAACAATAATACTATTAGTATCAGTATTATAACGATTATCATTGTTATTATTATACTTCGTATTCATCATTTTTGTTTTTATTACAGTTATAATATATATTTTTTTGGGAATAATACTAATAATTAACGTAATAATAATAATAATGATAATAATAATGATAATAATAATAAAATAACAATAATAATACTAATAAAGTAATAATAGTAATAATAATAATAATTAATAAAAATTTTAATAATATAATAAAAATTAATAATTTTAAATTAAAATTTTTTTTTCCCTAAAATTTTATAAAATTCTTTTTGTCTCTTTTTAATAGTTTTTGGTTTTCCATTAAGAAATTTTAAAAAATCTTTAAATTTCCCCTTTTCATTTTGCAAAAAAAAAAATTCCCCCTTTTTACCCTTTTCTTTTTTGGAATATTCCCCTTTTAAACCAATTTTTATTTTTGTTATTTTATATTATCATCATTATCAAATTATTACACAGGGTTATCTTATCATCTTTATTAAATTTTTCATTATCAAATTTTTTAAAATTAAATTTTATCACTTTATTAAAAATTTTAAATTTAAATTTTATAAAAAATTAAATTGAAATTAAAATATATTTAACGGTAAAATAAAAAACAAACAAAATTTTTTTAATTTTATAATAAAACAAAATTTTAAAAAAATTAAAATAAAAAAAAGAGAAGAGAGAGGGTTTTTTGAAAGAAAGAGAGAGGGGAAAGAGGGGGGGTTTGGGAAGGGGAAGAGAGGGGGGGGAAGAATAAAGAAAAAGAGGGGAAGGGAAGAATAGGGAAGAAAAAGGGGGGGAAAGAGAGAGAGAAAAAGGGGGAAAGAAAGAGAGAAGCGAGGAGAAAAGGAGAAAGAGAGAGAGGAACGAAAGAGAGAGAAGAGAGAGAGGGGAAAAGGAGGGAGAGAGAGGAGAGAGAGAGAGAGGAGAGATGAGAGAGAGAGGGAGAAAAGGGGAAAAAGGGACAGAAAGAAAAGGAGAGAGAGGGAGAGAGAGAAAAGAGGAGGGGGGGGGAGAGGGGGCGGGGAGAGAGAAAAGGAGAGAGATAAAAGGGGGGGATGTAAAAAGGGGGGGGAGAACAGGAGGGAAAGAGTGAGAGAGAAATATATAATTATATATATATATATATATATTAATAGATATTATATATAAAATTAATATAATAAAATTTGTTTATATAAAATATTATAAAAAATATTTTTTTTATATAATATATATATTATATATAACATATTTATATTATACATATATATAATATATATATAATAAAATATAAACATATCCCCAACAATTTTAAAATACAATACTATCCTGTCCTCATATACACATATAATACATCCCACACACACAAACACACCCACACACACACACACACCACACACAAAATATTTATAATATATATTATATAATATATTATATATAAAATATTAATATATATTATATTTTATAAAATAAAATTTTTTGTTTAATATATTTATTTATATTTTAATATAAAATATATATATTTTAATATATATATATATATATAATATAATTTGTGTTTTTTAAAATATATATATATATTTTATTTTATATATTATATAATATATAAAATTATATTTTCCCTATATATAAATACATTATCATATTTTATAAATATATATATTATAATAAATATTATTTAAAATTTATATATATATTTTATATATATATAATATTTTAAAATTATTTGTGTGTGTGTTGTGGGGTGTGTGTGTGTGTATACATAATATATATATATACATATATATAATATACATATATATATAAAAATTATATATATAATATTAAAATTATAAAATATTTTAAAAAAAATTTAATTTTAAATATATTTTATATAATATATAAAATAATATATATATAGATATATTATAAAATATATTAAAACACAACACAAACCCACCATACATGTAAATAAAATACATAAAAAAATAAAAAACACCCCAAAATTCCCACAAATACCCCACACAAAACACATTTTGCGTGTATATATAATATATATATTATATAATTATATATATATATAATATATATATATGTATATTTATCTCTACATAATTTATTTTATATAATATATTTATATATATAAATATATATAAATGTGTATATTATATATATATAATATATATATTATAAAATTTTAAAATATATATATTTTTAAATTTTAATTATGTATACATAAATATAGGTTTTACAAAAAATTTATGTATATATTTTGTACATAAATAAATGTTTGCAACATTATGAATTTTTTATATACATATATAAATATTTTCATATATCTATCTATCTTATTTTATAATATATTTTAAAATTTATATATTTTATATTTTAATATATATAAAAATTTAATTATATATATATAATATGTTATATATAATATATAAAAATAATATTAATATATGTAATAAAATTATATATACATATTTTAAAATTTTTCATATAAAATAAAAATATGTATAATAGTATCATTTGTAACCAGGTGGCTCAAATATAACCTATTGTTATATATTTATATAAAAAAAAATTTTTTTTTTTTTTTTTAAAAATATATTTAATTTTAAAATTTAGTTTTTATATTATTATATTATATATTATAATTTTAATATATTATATATTTTAATATATAATAATATATATAAAAATTTTTATATATAATATATATATATATAAAATATAATATATATATAAAAAAAGGGCGAAGTCTCCCCGGGGGAAATTTGTCTGCCCCGGATGCGATTTTGGGGCTGGGAACCCCTTTTTTCGCATCGGTTTTTTATACATCGGTAGGAGCGTATACAAAATAAGAGACAAGAACCAAAAGCATGCTTCAGCCCTCAATGCCATGATACGCTCATAAACCCGTGTCACCTGACTCCCGCGGGCGAAGTAAAAGGGAGAGGGCTATGGCTCCCCCCTGGAGGGGGTGACCATGTGGGGCCCCACCTGATCGTGCCCCCTTACCGGGTTCTTCTCACCTCTGTGGGGCAGCCACCTAAACTCCCATTTTCGCTTCAATTTTCCCGCGGTGCAGAGGTAACCACTCATCCTCCGAAAGGGCCCGGTTTTCCCAAAGCGTTTACCCGGAAAGACCCGGCTGGGGTTTTAAGCCCCGGTTTGGGTTTTTGCCCCCCCCAAGCTTCATGGGGGTTGGCCCCTGCCAGGGCGCAGGCGGGACAAAAAATCTCGTTTCCAATCCTGCCCCCCCGACTTTTGCCCCCCCAGGGGGAAACCCACAGCCCCCCTTACTTGCTGGGGGGAGGGACAAAAAACCCCTCCCCCCCAGCATTTCCATTTCCCTTTTGGGCGTTGCCAGAGGGGCATTCTGGGGGGAGGAGGAAATGGAAAAAGGGGGACCCCCCCCGAGGCCGCCCCATTACCTTTAGGGGGGGTTTTGGGGGGAGGAGTTGGGGGGAAAAACCAGGCGTTTTCCACACGGGCCCGGGGGGCCATAACCCGTACCTCGGGGCCTCCTGCTGCTCTGAGGCCCCCAACAGATTTTTCCCCGGGACCGCAAAGGGACCCGTTACCCCTGGGGGGGCCACGGGAGGCATGCAGAAATCTTGATTTAGGGGGAAGGGGGTGACCCGGAGAACTGCTCCCTTTTTAGCACGGGGTAGCCAGGGGTAAAAATAGAAAGGGCTATTAAAATATATATATATATATATATAATAATATAATAAATATAATTAGATAGATTTTTTAAAACAATATATGTTAAATTTAAAATATGGTAAATATATAATATATATATAATATATAATATATATATATAATATTTTATATGTGTATATATATATAGGGCCCATATATATAAAATAATATATAAAATTTTTATTTTATATATTATAATTTATATATATATATACATAAATATATAAAATATTATATAAATATAATATATATATAAAATTTTAATATATATATATAATATAAATGTATGTCTAAAAAAATTCCCCATATATATAATATATATATAATTAATTTTAATATATAAATATTAATTTTAAAATCATATATAGGGCTATATATATATATTTATATATATTTAAAATATATAATTTTAGATTTTAATATAATAATATATAAAAAATATTTCTATATAAATATACACATATATATTGGGATAAAATTATATAAATAATAATATTTTATAAAATAAAATATATATAAAATATATATATAATATATTTGTAAAAATAAAAAAGATAAAAAAAAATAAAAATATAAAGCAAATAAATTAAAAATTTTTTTTAAAAAATATTAAAATATATCTTATATATTATAATATATTATTATAAAATATATATTATAATATAATTTATATATTTTAATTATTTAAAAATTTTTAAATATATATAATATAATAAATATAGGTAAATATAATATATATATTTTTAAAAATATATATAAATTTTTTTATATATATATATATTTATATATTCCCTAATATATATATTATAATTTTTATATATCTATATTTATATAATTTTTTTATATTATATTTTATATATATATATATATAATATAAAATATATATATATATAATATAATATATATATTTATCTATTTTATATAAAATTTTTAATAAATTTTTTTTCTATTATTAAATTTTTTTCATTTTTTATTTTATCCTTATTTTAGTATAGTTTACTTTTAAATTTTAACATTTTTTGCCAAAAAAAATTTTTACAATTGTAAAAATAACTATAATAAAATAATAAGATAAAAATAATAAACTAAAGGGTTTTTAATATTGGGATCAAATTATTGTTTGAAAAAACATTATTATTATTTTTACGGTAGTATATGTGGAAAAATAATTATTTAAAAGTAATAATTTACAGGATAACGATTTTTTAATTAAAAAAAATGATATAAGTAAATTTTTTTTAAAAAAAGTTATTATTGTTTTTTTTTATTTTTTATTACTAATTTTTTCTAATTGTTATTAGTATAGTTTTTCAAAAAAAATATTTTTAAAATGCAATAAAAACAGTAAAAATGAAATAATTTCAATAATGATGAAAAGATGGGTGTTTAAAAAAGATAAAATTTATGATAAAAGATGATGAAAAAAAAAAATAAAGTTTATAAAAAAAGGGTAAAAATAATGATCTGAAGGAATTTTGGGCCAAAATATAATAAAAAAAAACAAAAGAAAAAAAATCCCAAAAGTCGGAAAAAAGCGGCAATACCTACGAAAGCCTTTTTGGAGGGATCTATACCTCTAGCATTTTAGAGTGACCCAAAAAGACGTATTCCATTTATTTGATATTCTGGCCAATTATTAGGGTAAAAATGATAATAAATTTCCAGAAATCTATTACTCATGACAATAATGATGATAAAAATTTTAGAATAAAAAAATTTTTGGGTTAAAAAATTTGAAAGATTTTAATATTATTACTATTATCCTTTTTTATTATTATTATTATTATTATTTTTTATTAAATTATTTTCAATTTTTCATTATTAATGTTTTTTATTTTTATTATTATTATTATGATAATGTTTTATTATTATTATCATTTTTATTTTTTATTTCTATTATTTTTCTACCCACTCGACTTTTATTATTATTTTTATTATTTTTATTATTTTATTCGGGTTTATATAAATAAAATAAATAATAAAACATATTTATCTGTCTATCTATTTTTCTATAAAAATAAAAAATTTTATATACATGATCTCCCTTTTATCTACCTATCTATTATCTATTTATATATATTATATAAAATAATAAACATATACATTTTATTTCCTTTTTTTCTATTTATCTATATATAACTATAAAATATTTATAATAATTTTATATATATATATATTTAAAATTATATTATATATATTATATATATATATAATAAAATTTTAATATTATAAGAGTCTTTCTGTATGTCTCTCTTTCTCAAAAATTAGAGGGATATTTATCTTTTACTACATACATATATTATAAAATATATATTAATAAAATATAATATTATAAAATATATATATATATTTTAAAAATTTATAATTATAAATATATATAAATGTGTATATATATAATATATAATATATTTTATAATTTTATATAAAATATATATATAAATTATATAATATATTTTATATATTTTATAATTTTATATAATATATATAATACATACTATATATATATATATTTTTAATATATATTTAAAATTATATATATAATAAATATTTATAATTTAATAATTTAACAAATAATTAATTAAATATTAAATTTTATAAATTTTATAACAAAGTTCATGTTTGAAACCGCCCTGGTTAATTTTGATACTATTTTTAAAATATTATATATATACCCCTATGTATATTGTATAAAATTTTATATATGTGTATATATATATTAAATATTATATAAAATATTATTTTATGGCTAAAATATAATATATATATATATTATACATTTTATATAAAATTATATATATATATATAAAATTTTAAATATAATATACAAACCCTTTTTATATTACATATATATATATAAATTTTTTATATACATTTTATTTATGTATTTCATTTAAAACATACAAAAGGGCCCCCGGTGGGGAGAAAAATTAAACATCGGGGCTCAAGGGCTGTCACGACGGCCCAAACTGAGTTTTGAGGGGTTTGATTCCCCAGGTCGGCGCGTTGTTCCCCTTTGGGAAAAAAACTTCCCCCGATTGCCTACCCCAGCCACTGGCTTGGGCCCAAGCCACCCAAACCGTGCTGGTCCCCAAACCTGGATAAATTTGAAAAGAATGATTTCCCAAAAAGGGAACCCGGCACTCTTTCCCTGGGAAAAGGGAAAGGGGGGCCCCACCACGTACTCACTCCAAGAGCATCACAAAATGAAAAATACAATTGTATCATTTTGGGCCACGGCGGGTTTAGAAATGAACCTAAACCCTTTTAAAAAAAAGAAGACAACAAAATATTATATTAATTATATATATATATTTTTATAAAATATATAAAATTTAATATATATAAAATATATATTATATATATAAATATTACCCCACATTTTTAAATTTAAAATATATATATAAAATAGAATAAATACCCTAGTATAGATAAAAAACATATAATAATATATATATATTTTAAATTTAAAAAAAAAATAAAAAAATATATATATAATTTTTTTAAGAAAATATTATTAGATATATATAAAAATATATATAATAAAATATAAAAATGATAAAATATTTATATATATATAATTATATAATCTATATAATTAAAATATTTTATAATTATATTATATATAATATATTAAAATATAATATATATCCCCACAAAATATGTGTAGGTGTGTTTTTTGGTTTTATTTGTGTGTGGGTGTATATATGTTTATATGTTTTTATGGTATTTTTATATATTAAAATATTATTATATATATTATATATATAATTTTAAAATATTTTATATATATATATATAAAAATATATTAAAATATATACATATATTCATATTCCAAAAATTTTATATATATAAAAAAATATTATATATATATCATAAATTTCATCATTTTAAAAGGTAGGGTTTATGTCCCGACCCCCGTGGGCCAGCATGGGGCTTTAATTGCAGTTTTCAAAGTTTTGATGCTCTTTGGGGGTGAGTACGTGGTAGGGGCCCCATTTTTCCTTTTCCCCGATATTTTATATATATTTTATATTATATATATATATATATTAAATTTTTATTTATATATATATTATATATGTGATTTTTAATATATTATAGTATATTTATATATATTATATATATATATAAATTTTAAATAAATTATAAAATATATATAAAAAAATTATATATATAATATTTTTAAAAATATATTATATATATATTATATAAATATTTATATAAAGAAAAATAGGTTTTTTATATATATTATATATATAGTATATATATTATATATATATATTTATAAATAATAAAATTTTATATATATTAAAAATTTTTTATATAAAATAAATATTTTATAAATTTTAAAAATATAAAATATTTAATTTTTAAAAATTTTTTATTATATATATATATATATATATTTATATTATATATATAATTTTATAATAAAATAAAATATATATATATATATTTTTATATATATATATAATATATATATATTTATTATTTTATATATTAATATATAAAATATATATTATTAAAATATATAAAAATATTATATTTTTTTTGTGTTTTTTTTTTTTATTTTTTATGTATATTTATATGTTTATTTGCTTTTTCTTTTTTTTTTTTTTTTTATATATTTTTAAACAAAAAAAATTTTATATATTTATTATCCCCTTTCTAATTTTTTTCCCCTCTCCCCCCCCCTAATTTTTCTTTTCCTTTTTCCTCCCCCCCCCCCTCTTTTCCCCCCTCCCTCCCCCCTTCCCCCCCTCTCTCTCCCCCCCCTTTTTTTTCTCCCCCTCTCCCCTCTCCCTCTCTTTAATCTCTCTTTCTTTCCCCTCCTTTCTCTCTGGGCCCCCTGGAGGTTACTTCCCGTGGCTGGGCACCACGGCGGGCAAGGGGCTCGGCCGCGGGGTCAGCAGAGTAACACACGTGAGCAAAATCAAGCAGACATATGGCACACCAAAGAATATCCCTTTTTCCAAAAAGGAATCCCCAAAACCAAAAAAAAACTCCTCTCTCTTTTCTCTCTTCTCTCTCCCCCCTTTTCTCTCTTTTTCCCCCTCTTTTTCTTCCTCTCTCTCTCTCTCTCTCTCTCTCTTCTCTTCCTCTCTCTCTCCCCCTCTCCTCCTCTCTCTCCCCCCTCTCTTCTCTCTGG
>NW_023664436.1:52165-57565 GCF_015228065.2 Penaeus monodon
TTTTAATTTTATAAATATATTTTGCAATATATTAATAATTAATGAATGATAATAATAAAATACTAATAGCAATATTTAACAATTATATTATTAAAATTATACTATATTATTTTTATGCTATATACAGTTAATTTCTTGGCAAAATACTAATAATTAAAGTAATAATAATAATGACATTAATAAAAATGGTAATAATAATAATAATAATAATAATAATAATAAGATAGTATTAAATAATAATAATAATAATAATAATAATAATAATAATATAATAATAATAATAATAATAAAAATAATAATAATAATATAATAATGATGATAATGATAATAATAATGATAATATAAATAATGTTAATAATCATCAAATGTTATCCAAATTCTCTTTATTCTCACTGTTTTTCATCATATTGTCATGATTAATAGAATTCCGGTAATTATTATCATTTTTACCCTAATAATTGCCACAATCATCAAATTTATCGAAAAAACGTCATTTTGGAGTCAACTCTGAAAAGGCTATATTTTGCTAGATTTTGCTGCTTTTTCGACTTTTGGGATTTTTTTTCTTTTATCTTTTTTATTATATAAGGACACAATTCCTGTTGTTATCATCATTCTTATAATGATTATTGCAATTACTATCATCATTATTGCAAATATTATCATTATTATTACAATTATTGCAGTTATAATATATATTTTTACATTTTTTACTAATAACAACTACAAGATAATAGTAATAACAATAATAATGACAAAAAATAACGTTTTATAATAATTATTTATATCATTATTTTAATTAATATCGTTATTACTGTAATTATAACTGTTATAATAATTATTTGTACAATTATACTACCAGTAAAAATAATAATAATGACAATAATAACAATAATAATATTAATAACAATATTATAACAATTAGTATTATTATAATTATACGTATTATCATTATTATTGTTAATATTACAGTTACAATATATTTTTTGGCAATAATATAAAATTTAAAGTAAAATAATAATAATAATAAAAAATAATAATAAAATAATAAAATAATAATATAAAATAATAATAAAATAATAATAATAATAATAAGGGAAATAGTAATAATTTAATAATTCAAATTTTTACCAAATTTCCCCTTTTTCTCATTTATCATCTTTTTTTGAAATTTTTACATTTTTACCCAATAATGGCCCAGAATCACAAAGAATGGAAAAACGTGTTTTGGAGTCTACTCTAAAAAGGCAAATTTTTGCTAGTTTTGCCGCTTTTTCGATTTTGGGATTTTTTTCTTTTCCCTTTTATTTTATCATATAGGCACAATTCCATTTATTTCATACTTTATATGATTTCATCATTTTTTTCGTTATCATATCATATCTTTTATCATATTATCATCATCATTATCATCATTTTGCAAGTATTACCATATTTTTGCAATTTTTTATCTTTATTAAGCATTTATTGCATTAAAATATTTTTTACAATTTAAAATTAAAAACCCAATGATAATAGAAAACAATAATGATAATATAATAAGTTTTATAATAATTTTTTTTATACATTATTTTTAAATATCGTTTTACGGATTTTTTATGCTAAATAATTAATTTTACAATTAAAACCCAGTAAAAATAAAATAATTTAATAATAACAATAATTATATAAATAATAATATTATAACAATTATTATTATTATTATACTTATTATTTTTTATTTTTGGGGTTATTTTACGTTTTAATTATTTTTTGGGCAAAATATAATAATTAAAGTAAAAATAATAATAACAATAAAAATAAAATAAAATAATAATAACATCAAAATAATAATAATAATAAATAATAAAAATAATAATAAATAAAAAATAATAAAAAAACAATAAAATAAATATAAAAGATAATAAAAAAAGTTAATAATGTAAGATAAGGGAATAGTAATAAATTTTTTAATCAAAATGTTATCAAAATTTTTTTATTCTCATTTTATCATTATTATTGTCATGTTTAATAGAATTCGGTAATTATAATCTTTATTACCGTAAAATTGCCATAATCATCAAATAAATGGAAAAAAGGTCTTTTGGGGAGCTATTCAAAAGGAAATTCGCTAGATTTGCCGCTTTTTTGACTTTTTTGGGTTTTTTTTCTTTTTCCTTTTATTTTTATGGGGCACAATTCCGCATTATCTCATTTTTTATAGATTCAATTTTTATGTTTTATCATTATTACTCTTTTTAAATTTTCAAAATCATTTTCTATTATTGCAATTTTATCATCAATATTCATTATTCCAGGTATTATGCAAATTTTGAAGTTATAATATTGTTTTCCCTAAATAATAACAACAACAAAAGAATATAAAACAATAATATAAAAATAATAACATTTTTAATAATTATTTAAATTATTTAATTAAATCCTTATTTTCTGTAATTTTTTACTGGAAAATAATTATTTTTCAATTATATACTAGCAAAAAAAAATAATGAAAAAAATAAAATAATAATTTTAATAACAATTTTAACGATATTATTCATTTACACCTTTAAAATTGTTTGTTTTTAATAAAATTATAATATATATTTTTGCAATAATAATAACTAAAGAATAAAATAAATAAAATAAAATAATAATAATAATAACAAAAACAATAATAATAATAATAATGGAAAAATAATAATAATAAAGATAATTATATTAAATAACAATAAAATAATAAAAATGATAAAATATGATAAAAATAATAATGTAATAATGATAATAATAAGAAATATTAAGATAAAAATAAAGATAATATTAATAATATTTAAAAATCACAAATGTTATTAAAAATTTTCTTTATTTTCCCCTTTTATATATTTTTCAGATTTAAAACAATTTGGTAATTATTATCATTATTACCCCCAAAATGCCCAAAAAACAAAGAATAAATCGAAAAAATATTTGATTATCATCATTTTTATCATTATCATCATCATAACACTTATGAATCATTCTCATTTTTATTTCAATTATCATATTATTGCACTTTTTATCATTTTTTATTGCAAAATTGCAGTTGTAAATATATTTTTCCAAATAAAGTAATAAAAACAATAAAATAGTAATAACTTAAAATAATAATAACAATTATAAAAATATTTATATCATTTTTTTAATGAAATCGTTTTTACGTAATTTTTACTGTTAAATTATTTTTCCATTTATACCAGTAAAAATAATGATAATGATAATAATAACAATAATACTATTAGTATCAGTATTATAACGATTATCATTGTTATTATTATACTTCGTATTATCATTTTTGTTTTTATTACAGTTATAATATATATTTTTTGCAATAATACTAATAATTAACGTAATAATAATAATAATGATAATAATAATGATAATAATAATAATAATAATAATAATAATAATAATAATAATAATAATAATAATAATAATAATAATAATAATATTAATAATAATAATAATAATAATGATAATAATAGTAATGATAATATTAATAATATTAATAATCATCAAATCTTATCCAAATTCTTTTTATTCTCACTTTTATCATCATTATTGTCATCATTAATAGAATTCTGGTAATTATTATCATTATTGCCCTCATAATTACCAAAATCATCGCTAGATTTAGCCGCTTTTCGACTTTTGGAAATTATTCTCTTTTACCTTTTTATATTGTATATGGATTATATTATCATCATTATAATCATGATTATCAGCATTATTATCGTTATCATCATCATTATCATCATTATCATAATTATTATCATTATCATTGCTATCATCATCATTATCATCATTATTGCAATTTTCATCATCATTATTGCAATTATTATCATCATTATTGCAATTATTATAATTACTATAACAATTATTGCAGTTATAATATATATTTTGCAACTTTACTAATAACAACAACAATAATAATATTAATAACAATAATAATTAATAGAGATAGAGAGAGGGGGTTAGAAAAGAAAGAGAGAGAGAGAGGGGGAGGGGGGAAAAGGGAGAGAGAGAGGGGAAAGAAGGAGAGAGAGAGAGAGAGAAGAGAGAGAGAGAGAGAGAAGAGAGGAGAGAGAGAGGGAGAGGAGGAGAGGAGGAGGGAGAGAGAGAGAGAAGACAGACAAACAGAGGACAGAGGAGAGGGGGAGAGAGAGAGAGAGGGAGGGGGGGGAGGGGGCGAGAGAGAGAGAAGAGAGAGAAGAGGGGGGGAGTAAAAAGAGGAGAACAGGAGGAAGGGAGAGGAAAAAAGAAATATAAATTAAAAATAAAAAAAAAAAAAATAAAAAAAGAAATAAAAAAAATATAAATTTTTTAAAAAAAATACAAAAATAAAAAAAAAAAAAATAAACAAAAAAACAATAATAACACCTAAAATGGACAACAAAAAAAAAAAAAACACACACAAAAACCAACACACACCACACACACACACACAAAAAAATATAAAAAAAAATAAATAAATATTAAAAAAAAAATATAAAAACAAAAAATTTTAAAAATTTTAATAAATAATAAAATAAAATTAATAATTTTAAATATATTATATAAAAATTAACAAATATGAATACAATATATAAAAAAATTTAAAAAAAATATATATAATATAAATATATAAAAAACAGAATGTTATATAAATAATTAATAATATATAATATAATATAAAATATTATATACATATATATATATACATAAAAATTTTAATATTATATATTATATATAATAATAAGATTAAAATATATAAAATTTGTGTGGTTTGGGTGTGGTGTGTGTGTGGTGTATACATAAATATATATACATTTTAATATAATATATATATATATATAATAATATTATATTTTAAAATATATATATAATAAATATATAATATATATTATATATAAAATTAATATTATATAAAATATATATATAATATATAATACACCCACACAAACACACATACATGTAAAATATACATATAAACATATAAACACACACACCACATTCACAAAATACAACAAACACATATGCGTGTATAATATATATATATTTATATATATTATATAAAATTATATATTTTATATATTATATATAATATTTATATATATATTATATATATATAATAATATTAATAATATAAATATATAAAATATAAAAATATTAATAATATATAATAATATATATAATATATATATATGAAATTTTTATTTTACATTTTGATAAAAAATAAATATATTTTAAAAAAATAATTAAATGTTAATAAAAATATTATATTATATTATATATAATATATATAAATATAAAAGGTATGTATCAAAAATAATGATAAAAAAATTTTGTATATTGATGAATAAATAAATGTTTGCATACATATAGTAATGTTTTTTAAAAAAATAA
>NW_023664436.1:67665-70165 GCF_015228065.2 Penaeus monodon
TGTGTGTGTGTGTGTGTGTGGGTGTGTTTGTGTGTGCATGTGTGTGTGTGTTTGTGTGAGTATATATATGTATGTGTGTGTCTGCTTGTGTGTGTGTATTTGTTTTTATATATATATTTTATAAAATATATATATATATTATATATAAAATATATTTATATATATATATTTAATATTTTTTATATATATATATATATATATATATATATATATATATTTTTTTTTTTTTTTTTTTTTTTTTTTTTTTACAATAGGTTAATCTTTGAGTCGCTGTGGTCCACAGCATGATATTTAATTGTATTATATATATATATATATATATATATATATATATATATATATATATATATATATATATATATATATATATATAGTATATATTTTATATATATATATATATATATATATATTATATAATTATATATATATTATTATAATGTGTTTTAATGATATATATAATATATTATATATATATATATATGTATATATGATATATATTTATATTATATTAGATAATGTATATATATATATATATATATATATATATCTATATATCTCTATATATATATCTATATCTATATATATATCTATATATATATATCTATAATTCATGTGTGTGTGTGTTTTGCTTGTGTTTCTCTGTTTATATGTCTCACCTTCTCTCTTCTCTCTCTCTCCTCTCTTTCTCTCTCTCTCTCTCTCTCTCTTCTCTCTCTCTCTCTCTCCTTTCTCTCTCTCTCCCTCTCTCTCTCTTTCATCTCTCTTCCCTTTCTCTCTCTCTTCTCTATCTTCTCTCTTCCTTCTCTCTCTCCTCTCTTCTCTCTTCTCTCTCTCTCTCTCTCCCTCTCTTCTTTTCTCTCCTCTCTCTCTTTTCTCTCTCCCCTCTCTCTCTCTCTCTCTCTCTCTCTCTCTCTTCCTTTCTCTCTTTCTTTTCCTTTCTCTCTCTCTCTTTCCCTCTCTAATACACGACAAAAACGAACATAAGTTTTAACAATAATAAAGAAATAATAAATAAAATAAAAATAAACACCATAACAAAAATTATATAAGAAAGAGACAGAGAAACAAACAGGCAGACAAAAAGAGAAGAAACATACAGACAAACAGACTGACAAACAGACAGACAAACAGACAAGAAACAGACAGATAAACAGACAGACAGACAAACAGACAGACAGACAAACAGACAGAGAGACATATAGACAAACGCAGACGAACGCAAGTGGAAAAGTTCGGAGAGACGATGATTTGTGAATCCGGATGCAGGCGGATGCAAGGAATTGAATAAACAAGGAGAGAAAGAAAGAGAGAGAGAGAGAGAGAGAGAGAGAGAGAGAGAGAGAGAGAGAGAGAGAGAGAGAGAGAGAGAGAGAGAGAGAGACAGACAGACAGACCGACAGAGAGACAGAGGCAGAGACAGAGGCAGAGAGATAGATAGATAGATAGATAGATAGAGAGAGAGAGAGAGAGAGAGAGAGAAAGAGAGAGAGAGAGAGAGAGACAGAGACAGAGATAGAGACAATAATAACAATAATAACGTTTTTTATAATAATTATTTATATCATTATTACTGTAATTATTACTGTTATAATAATTATTTTTACAATTATACTACCAGAATAATAATAATAATGATAATAACAACACTAATAATATTAATAACAATATTATAAAAATTAGTATTATTATAATTATACTTATTATTATTTTTATTTTTATTATTACAGTTATAATATATTTTTTGGAAATAATACTAATAATTAAAGTAATAATAATAATAATAATAATAATAATAATAATAATAATAGTAATGATAATAATAATAATAATGATAATAATAATGATAATAATGATAATAATAATGATAATAGTAATAATATTAATAATCATCATATGTTATCCAAATTCTCTTTATTCTCACTTTCATTATCATTGTTGTCATGATTAATAGAATCCTGGTAATTATTATCATTATTACCCTAATAATCGCAAGAATCATCAAATGAATGGGAAAAACGTCATTTTGGAGTCTACTCTCAAAAGCATATATTTCGCAAGATTTTGCCGCTTTTTCGACTTTTGGGATTTTTTTTTCTTTTACCTTTTTTATTATATATAGACACAATGCCTTTTATTATCATTCTTATTATCATCATTATCATCATTGTTATCGTTATCATCATCATTATTATCATTATAATCATTATCATCATTATTGCATTTTTTATCATTATTATTGCAATTATTATCATTATTATTGAAATTACTCCAGTTATAATATATATTTTTTACATCTATATTAATAACAACTACAATAATAATAGTAATAATAATAATAACAATAATAACGTTCTTGTAATAATTATTTATATCATTATTTTAATTAATATCGTTATTACTGCAATTATTACTGTTATAATAATTATTTTTACAATTATGCTACCAGTAAAAATAATAATAATGATAATAATAACAATAATAATATAAATAATAATATATA
>NW_023664436.1:75165-78344 GCF_015228065.2 Penaeus monodon
TGATAATAATGATAATAATAATGATGATAATAATAATGATAATAGTAATAACATTAATAATCATTAAATATTATCCAAATTCTCTTTATTTTCACTTTTATCATCATTATTGTCATGATTAATTGAATTCTGGTAATTATCATCATTATTACCCTAATAATTGCCAGAATCATCAAATGAATGGAAAAACCTCATTTTGGAGTCTATTCTCAAAAGGCTACATTTTGCTAGATTTTGCCGCGTTTTCGACTTTTGGGATTTTTTTTCTTTTAACTTTTTTATTACATATGGACACAATTCTTGTTATTAACATCATTATTATCATGATTATCATCATTATTATCGTTATCATCATCAATATCATCATTATTGCAATTATTTTCATAATTTATTGCAATTATTATCATTATTAGTGAAATTATTGCAGTTATAATATATATTTTTACATCTATACTAATAACAACTACAATAAAAATAATAATAATGATAATAATAACAATAATAATATCAATAACAATATTATGATAATTAGTATTATTATAATTATACTTATTATTATTATTATTGTTATTATTACATTATAATATATTTTTTGGCAATAATGCTAATATTAAAGTAATAATAATAATAATAATAATAATAATAATAATAATAATAATAATAATAATAATAATAATAATAATAATAATAATAATATTGATGATGATGATAATGATATTAATGATAATAATAATGATAGCAGTAGTAATATTAATAATCATCAAATGTTATCCAAATTATCTTTATTCTCACTTTAATTATCATTATTGTCTTGGGTAATAGCATTCTGGTAATTATTATAATTGTTTCCCTAATAATTGCCAGAATCATCAAATGAATGGAAAAAAACGCCATTTTCGAGTCTACTCTCAAAACGCTATATTTTCCTAGATTTTGCCGGTTTTTCGACTTTAGGGATTTTTTTCTTTTACCTTTTTTTGTTAAATATGGACACAATTTCTGTTATTATCATCATTATTATAATGATTATCATCATTATTATCGTTATCATCATCATTATCATCATTATCATCATTATCATCATCATTATCATCATTATTGCAATTATTATCATCATTATTGCAATTATTATCATTATTATTGGTATTATTACAGTTATAATATATATTTTTACATCTATACTAATAAGAACTATAATAACAATAACAATAATAATAATAATAATAACGTTTTTATAATAATTATTTATATCATTATTTTAATTAATATCGTTGTTACTGTAATTATTAATTTTATGATAATTATTTTTACAATTTGTACCAGTAAAAATAATAATAATGATAATAATAACAATTATAATATTAATAACATTATTATAAAAATTAGTATTATTATAATTATACTTATTATTATTATTATTGTTATTATTACAGTTATAACCTATTTTTGGCAATAATACTAACAATTAAAGTAATAATAATAATAATGATAATAATAATAATAATAAGATAATAATAATAATAATAATAATAATAATAATGATAATAATAATAATAATAATGATAATAATGATAACAATAATGATAATAGTAATAATAATAATAGTCTTCAAATGTTATCCAAATTCTCTTAATTCTCACTTTTATCATCATTATTGTCATGATTAATAGAATTCTGGTAATTATTATCATTATTACCCTAATAATTGCCAGAATCATGAAATGAATGGAAAAAACGTCATTTTGGAGTTTACTCTATCAAAAGGCTATATCTTGCTAGAATTTGCCGCTTTTTTCGACTTTTGGGATTTTTTTTCTTTTACATTTTTTTCTATTATAGTGACACAATTCCTATTATTATCATCATTATTATCATAATTATCATCATTATTATCGTTATCATCATCATTCTCATCATTAATCATTATCATTATTATTGCAATTATTGCAGTTATAATATATATTTTTACATCATACTAATAATAACTACAATAATAATAGTAATAACAAAAACAATAACAATAATAACGTTTTTATAATAATTATTTATATCATTATTTTAATTAATATCGTTATTACTGTAATCATTACTGTTATAATAATTATTTTTACAATTATACTACCAGAAAAAATAATAATGATAATAATAACAATAATAATATTAATAACAATATTATAACAATTAGTATTATTATAATTACACTTATTATTATTATTAATGTTTATTATTACAGTTATAATATATTTTTTGGCAATAATACTAATAATTACAATAATAATAATAATAATAATAATAATAATAATAATAGTAATAATAATAATAATGATAATAGTAATAATATTAATAATCATCAAATGTTATCCAAATTTTCTTTATTCTCACTTTTATCATCATTATTGTCATGATTAATAGAATTCTGGTAATTATTATCATTATTACCCTAATAATTGCCAGAATCATCAAATGAATGGAAAAAAAACGTCATTATGGAGTATACTCTGTAAAGACTATATTTTGCTAGATTTTGCCGCTTCTTTTACTTTTGGGATTCTTTTTTTTACATTTTTTTATTATATATGGACACAATTCCTGTTATTATCATCATTATTATCATGTTTATCATCATTATTATCGTTATCATCATCATTATCATCCTTATCATCATCATTATCATCATTATTGCAATTATTATCATCATTATTCCAATTATTATCATTATTATTGCAATTATTTCAGTTATAATATATGTTTTTACAACTTTACTAATAACAACTACAATAATAATAGTAATAACAATTATAATAATAATAATGTTTTTATAATAATTATTAATATCATTATTTTAATTATTATCGCTATTACTGTAATTTTACTGTTATAATAATTATTTTTCAATTATAATACAAGTAAAAATAATAATAAAAGAATGAGAGAAAGAGAGAGAGAGAGAGAGAGAGAGAGAGAGAGAGAGAGAGAGAGAGAGAGAGAGAGAGAGAGAGATAGAGAGAGAGAGAGGAGGGGGGTGAGAGAGAGAAAGAGAGAGAGAGAGGACGAGAGAGACAGAATGAGAGAGAGAGAGTGGGGGGGATGGAGAGAGAGAGAGAGAGGGGAGAGAAAATTTACGAGGGGAGAGAAGAGAGAGAGAGAGAGAGAGAGAGAGGGGAAGAAGGGGGAAGGGA
>NW_023664436.1:78444-80944 GCF_015228065.2 Penaeus monodon
AATAAATCAAATCATTTTTGCAATTACTATCATCAATATTGCACTTATTACCAATATTATTGCAATTATTGCAATTATATATATGTTTTTTCCATTAAACTAATAACAACAACATAACCAATAGTAATAACAAAAATAATAAAATAATAACGATTTTATAAAAATTATTTATATCATTATTTTAATTAATATCGTTATTACTGTAATTATTACTGTTGTAATAATTATTTTTGCAATTATACTACTAGTAGAAATAATATTAATGATAATAATAACAATAACAATAACAATAATAATAATAATAATAATAATAATAATAATAATAGTAATAGTAATAGTAATAATAATGATAACAATAATAATAATAGTAATAATAATGATGATAATATTAATGATAATATTAATAACATTAATAATCATCAAATGTTATCAAAATTCTCTTTATTCTCACTTTTATCATCATTATTGTCATGATTAATACAATTCTGGTGATTATTATCATTGTAAGAAAAGCAAAGACGTTATTATAAGAAAAGACGTTATTTTTGAGTCTACTCTCATAAGGCTATATATATCGCTAGATTTTGCCGCTTTTTCGACTGTTGGGAATTATTTTATTTTACATTTTTTATATTATATATGGACACAATTCCTGTTATTATCATCATTATTATTATGATTATCATCATTATTATCGTTATCATCATCATCATCATTATGATCATCATTTTCATCATTATTGCAATTATTATCATCATTATTTCACTTATTATCATTGTTATTGCAATTATTGCAGTTGTAATATATATTTTTCCAACTAACCTAATAACAACAATAATAATAGTAATAACATTAATAATAATAATAACGATTTTATTATAATTATTTATATCATTATTTTAATGAATATCGTTATTACTGTAATTATTACTGTTATAATAATTATTTTTGCAATTATACTACCAGTAAAAATAATAATAATGATAATGATAATATTAATATCAATATTATAACGATTATTATTGTTATTATTATACTTATTATTATTATTATTGTTTTTATTACAGTTATATGTTTTTTGGCAATAATACTAATAATTAAAGTAATAATAACAATAATAATAATAATAATAACAATAATAATATTAATAAAAGTAATAATAGTAGTAATAATAATAATGATAATATAATAATCATCATCATCATCATCATCAATCTTATCCAAAATTTTCTTTATTCTCACTTTTATCATCATTATTGTCATCATTAATAGAATTCTGGTAATTATTATTATTATTGCCCTAATAACTGCCTATATTTCGCTAGATTTAGCCGCTTTTCGACTTCTGGAAATAATTCTCTTTTACGTTTTTATATTATATATGGATTATATCATCATCTTTATAATCATGATTATCAGCATGATTATCGTTATCATCATCATTATCATAATTATCATCATTATCATCGCTATCATCATCATCATCATTGCAATTTTTATCATCATTATTACAATTATTATCATTACCATCTCAATTATTGCAGTTATTATATATATTTTGCAACTATACTAATAACAACAATAATAATAGTAATAACAATAATAATAACAGAGAGAGAGAGAGGGGGTGCAAAAAGAAAAAGAGAGAGAGAGAGGGAGTGTGAGAAAGAGAGAGAGAGATAAAGAGAGAGGGGATATGGAGAGAGAGAGAGAGAAGGGGGGGGGGAGCGAGAGAGAGGGGAGAGCGAGAGAGACAGAGAGGAGAGAGAGAGAGACAGAGGGGAGAGAGAGAGAAACAGAGAGGAGAGAGTTTTCCCTGCATATTAGTTCCGAAAGCAGATGGATTTATGCGTTTCTGTACTGATTTCAGACGTGTGAATGCATTAACTAGAGATGATAGTTATCCTATTCCCAGGATAGACGATTGCATTGATCTGGCAGGCAATGTTAAATTTGTAACCAAAATTGATCTGCTAAAGGGTTATTGGCAAATTCCTCTGACAGAACGTGCGAAATGCATCTCTGCTTTTGTAACGCACGATGGGCTTTATCAGTATCGCGTCCTCCCGTTCAGTCTTCGAACAGCCCCTGCAACTTTCCAGAGGTTAATTAACAATATAATTGCTGGTATTAATGGATGTAAAGCCTACCTTGATGATGACATTTTATATACAAATAGTTGGGAAGATCATGTAGCCAGGCTGCGGGAGCTGTTTGATAGGCTAACTACGGCAAACTTGATGGTAAACATCGTCAAAAGGGATTTTGCTCAATCCAAGGTTACTTACTTAGGCTATACTGTAGGTCAGGGGCAAGTTAAACCCATTAAAGGGAAAATTATGTTCAATCCAAAATTAAATCCTGTCCCAAAAACAAAAACGAACGGGGGAAAAGGTTTTTTACATGGCGGGGTATTATCCCCAGATTCCTGCAAAAATTTTTTGGGATTTTTGGCACAGCCCTTGCTAAAAAAAAGGAAAAAATTTAAATGTCCGAATCC
>NW_023664436.1:101184-107633 GCF_015228065.2 Penaeus monodon
ATTACTGTCATATTAATACAATTCTGGTAATTATTATCTTTATTATTCTAATAATTGCCAAAATCATCTAATAAATCGAAAAAAAACGTCATTTTGGAGTTTATTATCACATGGCTATATTTCGCTAGATTTTGCCGCTTTTTCGAATTGTGAGCATTATGTTCTTTTACCTCTTTTATATTAAATATGGTCACAATTCCTGTTATTATTATCATTGTTTTCATGATTCTCATCATTATTATCGTTACCATCATCATTATCATCATTATCAAAATCATTATCAGCATTATTGCAATTACTATCATCAATATTGCACTTATTACCAAATATTATTGCAATTATTGCAGTTATAATATATTTTTTTCCCCATTAAACTAATAACAACAACAATAACAATAGTAAACAATAATAACAATAATAACGATTTTATAAAAATTATTTATATCTTTTTTTAATTAATATCGTTATTACTGTAATTATTACTGTTGAAATAATTATTTTTGCAATTATACTACTAGTAAAATAATATTAATGATAATAAACAAAAAAAAATATTAACATCAATATTATAGCGATTATTATTATTATTGTACTACTATAATATTATAATATTTTTTTTGCAATAATACTAATAATTAAAGTAATCATATAATAATAATAACATAACAATAATAATGATAATAATAATAATAATAATAATAATAATAATGATAATAATAATAATAATGATGATAATATTATGATAATATTAATTAAAAATTTTAATAATATTAATAATCATCAAATGTTGAAAAATTCTCTTTATTCTCACTTTTATCATCATTATTGTCATGTTTAATACAATTCTGGTAATTGTTATCATTGTAAAAAAAGCAAAGACGTTATTATAAGAAAACGTTATTTTGGAGTCTACTCTCATAAGGTTTATATTTCGCTAGATTTTGCCGCGTTTCGACTTTTGTGAATTATTTTATTTTACATTTTTTATATTATATATGGACACAATTCCTTTTTATTATCATCATTATTATCATGATTATCATCATTATTATCGTTATCATCATCATTATGATCACCATTTTCATCATTATTGCAATTATTATCATTATTGTTGCAATTTTTGCAGTTGTAATATATATTTTTCAACTAAACTAATAACAAAAATAATAATATTAATAACATTAATAATAATAATAAACGATTTTATTATAATTATTTATATAATTATTTTAATGATATCGTTATTACTGTAATTTTTTACTGTTATAATAATTATTTTTGCAATTTACTACCAGTAAAAATAATAATAATGATAATGATAATATTAATATCAATATTATAACGACTATTTTGTTATTATTATCTTATTTATTATTATTGTTTTTATTACGGTTATAATATATTTTTTGGCAATAATACTATTAATTAAAGTAATAATAATAAAATAAAAAATATAATAATAATAATAATAATAATACCAATAATAATAGTAATAATAATAATAAATAACAATAATATATTAATAAAAGTAATAATAGTAGTAATAAAAATAATGTAATAACAAATCATCATCATCATCATCATCATCAAATCTTACCCAAAATTCTCTTTATTCTCACTTTTATCATCATTATTGTCATCTTTAAACAGAATTCTGGTAATTATTATCATTATTGCCCTAATAACTGCCTATATTTCGCTAGATTTAGCCGCTTTTCGACTTTTGGAAATAATTCCTCTTTTACGTTTTTATTTTATATAGGGATTTATTATCATCATTATAATCATGATTATCAGCATGATTATCTTTTATCATCATATTATCATAATTTCCTCATTATAAATCATTATCATCGCTATCATCATCATCATTATTGCAATTTTTATCATCATTATTGCAATTATTATCATTACCATTGCAATTATTGCAATTATAATATATATTTTGCAACTATACTAATAACAACAATAATAATAGTAATAACAATAATAATAACAGGGAGCGAGAGAGGGGGTGCGAAAAGAAAAAGAGAGAGAAAGAGGGAGTGTGAGAAAGAGAGATAAAGAGAGAGGGGATATGGAGAGAGAGAGAGAGAGGGGGGGGGAGCGAGAGAGAGGGGAGAGCGAGAGAGACAGAGAGGAGAGAGAGAGAGACAGAGGGGAGAGAGAGAGAGACAGAGAGGAGAGAGTTTTCCCTGCATATTAGTTCCGAAAGCAGATGGATTTATGCGTTTCTGTACTGATTTCAGACGTGTGAATGTATTAACTAGAGATGATAGTTATCCTATTCCCAGGATAGACGATTGCATTGATCTGGTAGGCAATGTTAAATTTGTAACCAAAATTGATCTGTTAAAGGGTTATTGGCAAATTCCTCTGACAGAACGTGCGAAACGCATCTCTGCTTTTGTATATACATTCTTTATCAGTATCGCGTCCTCCCGTTCGGTCTTCGAACAGCCCCTGCAACTTTCCAGAGGTTAATTAACAATATAATTGCTGGTATTAATGGATGTAAAGCCACCTTGATGATGACATTATATAACAAATAGTTGGGAAGATCATGTAGCCAGGCTGCGGGAGCTGTTTGATAGGCTAACTACGGCAAACTTGACGGTAAACATCGTCAAAAGGGATTTTGCTCAAGCCAAGGTTACTTACTTAGGCTATACTGTAGGTCAGGGGCAAGTTAGCCCATTGAATGGAAATATCGTGTCAATCCACAAATTTTCCTTACCAAAAACAAAAAGAGAGGGGAAGAGGTTTCTTAGCATGGCAGGGTATTTTCGCAGATTCTGTAAGAACTTTTCGGATATTGTGCTGACGACTTGCTAAAGAAAAAGGTAAAATCTAAATAGTCCGAATCCTGCGAAGCTGCTTCCGAAAAATCAAGGGAGTGCTAGTTCCTCTCCCGTTCTCGTTTCTCCCAATTTCGATGAACCATTTACATTGTATGTAGATGCAAACGATATCGGAGCGGGAGCTGTTTTGGGTCAAGCTGATGGTAAAGGGATCGATCATCCTGTATGTTTCTTTTCAAAGAAATTTAGTAAACACCGGAAACACTACTCTACTGTGGAAAAAGAAACTCTGAGTCTCATTTCTAGCACTCAGGCATTTTGAAGTGTATGCCTATTCTGCCTCGTATTCCCTTAAAATTTACACAGACCACAACCCCTTGATTTTCTTATCCAGAATGAGCTCTAAGAACCAGAATCATGAGGTGGAGCTTAGAGTTACACGAAATATAACCTTGATGTCCACCATATAAAAGGCAAAGAAAATGTAATCGCCGATGCTCTATCTAGAAATCAAATTTAATGTTTAAGTCTTCATATCACTTCCTCTCGTGATGTTTGCTGTGAGTTGTACTAATTTTGTCTTGTTCACAGATGTCAGTGAGAAAATGTCAATGTTGTTACCGTGTGATGATAGTGTGTGTAGTGAAGTATTTTGTCAATGTATCGTTTTCTGTTGCATGATTTTGATTTACTCTGTTTATAAGTTTTAGTAAAGATTAACATATTATTTTTTTGTTGATGCACTGATATACTGATATAAAGTAACTTGCCTACAATGTACTTAATGTGTATAATGTAAAAAGAGTCTCCTTACTTTTTTTTTCTTTTAAGGAGGGAGGTCGTGATAATGCTGGAGACCATAACCGCGTCTGCTTCCTGAGCCTCGACCTGCGGTAGTCTCCTCACCCGACTACGGATTTTGCTTTGCAAGACGTAGCTTTAGGGTATTGGTGTTCGAATAGTGTACACTTAGTCGGGTTCAGATTCACATTCACGGTTCACAGGACATGGTTCGACCTTTCTTCATTGTATGGTGAATAACGAGGAAGGGGCTCAGAACATACTTGACGTCTGAGGGGACGAGCTGGCGAGCGCTGGTCGGGGGTCGGGAGGAGCCGTTGTGGTCGCTATATATTAATTGTCCTTATAGGTTCACTTTCTATATATATTTCTTGTCTATATATGTATATTCATTCTGTTTATCGGATGTGTCCCCTTTTGGTGTGTTTAAAGATGATGAGTGTGCTGAATACTTTCGATGATGTGGGGATGGTTAATTACTGAACACGTGGTTTATGTAAATATAGTGTTTTAAGATGAATAATGACTTTATGCTCCTCCCTTACATATGTAAAGTAATTCGGCAGCAATGCCTATGGCTATCGAATAAGGTATATAATATAACATGAATCAATAAAATAAGTAAATGTAATTATGGAGTGACATGAATGAACTTCTGATGAAATCATCAAATGAAATGAGATAAGAACTGAGCTCGTGCTTATATCTTAACTTAAAAGGTTTTGACACCTACATTAAGCTAAGAATAATTTTGTATTCCTAATAAACGGGTATTTTTTTTACCACCCTAACCCTTGGCCAGAGGGTTTCACTGTTCAGGGGCTAAAACTTATGCAACAATAGATATACACATATACATGCACACACGCACACAAACACACATATATATATCTATATATACCTATATAAAGGTATATTTCTATCTATGTATATATGTATACATATGTATATATGTATATCTATCTATCTATCAGTCTTTATATATATATATAAATATATATGTATATTTCTATCTATTTTTCTATCTATCTATCTTTCTATTTACCTATATATCTGTCTATGTATGCATGTATCTATCTATCTATGTATATATGTATCTATGTATATAAGTAAACACATGTATATGTGTCTGTGTTTGTTTTCTGTGTGTTTACTTGTGTGTCTTCTTCCATGTGTGTGTGCCCTAATACAAGAATATATATATATATATATATATATATATATATATATATATATATATATATATATATATACTAATTATTATTATTATTATTATTATTATTATTATTATTATTATTATTATTATCATTATTATCATTTTTACTAGTAGTATAATTGCAAAAATATTATAAACAGTAATAATTACTGTAATTACGATATTATTAAAATAATGATATAAATTATTATTATAATATCGTTATTATTGTTTTTATTATTGGTTTTTTCTATTATTATTGTTGTTGTTATTAGTATAGTGCAAAAATTTTATATTATAACTGCAATAATTGCAATAATAATGATAATAATTGCAATAATGATGATAATAATTTTCAATAATGATGATAATGATGATGATAATGATGATAATGATGATAATGATGATGATAATGATAATATTGATGATAATCATGATAATAATGATGATAATAACAGGAATTGTCTCCATTTATAATAAAAAAAGGTAAAAGAAAATAATTCCCAAAAGTCGAAAAAGCGGCAAAATCTATCGAAATATAGCCTTTGAAGAAATACTCCAAAATGACGTGTTTTTTTGATTTCTCTGAGATTTTGGAAATTATTAGGGTAATAAAGATAATAATTACCAAAATCGTATTAATCATGACAATAAAGAGGATAAAAGTGAGAATAAGAGAATTTTGATAACAATTGATGATTATTTAAAATTATCAATATTATTATCATTATTATTATTATTATTATTATTATTATTATTATTATTATTATTATTACTATTATTATTATTATTATTATTATTACTTTTTTATTAGTATTATTGCCAAAACTATATTATAAATGTAATAATAACAATAATAATAATATAATAAGTATAAAAAATAATGTTAATAGTCGTTATAATATCGTTATTAATATTATTATTGTTATTATTATCATTATTTCATTTTTACTAGTAGTATAATTGCAAAAATAATTATTATAACAGTAATAATTACTGTAAATTTCGATATTAATGAAAATAATGAAGTAATAATTATTATAATATCGTTATTATTTGTTATTATTATTGTTTTTCTATTATTATTGTTGTTGTTTTTTATATAATTGCAAAATTATATATTATTACGCAATAATTGCAATAATAATGATAATAATTGCAATAATGATGGGTAATAATTGCCATAATAGATATGATGACGATAATGATGATAATGATGATAATATGATGATATGATAATATTGATGATAATCATGATAATAATGATGATAATAACAGGAATTGTCCCCCATATATAATAAAAAAAGGTAAAAGAAAATAATTCCCAAAAGTCGAAAAAGCGGCAAAATCTAGCGAAATATAGCCCTTTGAGAGTATACTCCAAAATGACGTTTTTTCGATTTCTCTGATGATTTTTGGCAAATTTTTAGGTAATAATGATAAAAATTACCAAAATCGTATTAATCATGACAATAATGAGGATAAAAGTGAGAATAAAGAGAATTTTGATAACATTTGATGATTATTATATTATCAATATTATCATTATTATTATTATTATTACATTTATTATTATTATTATTTTTATTATTATTATTATTATTATTATTATTATTATTATTATTATCAAATTTTTATTATTATTCTTGTAT
>NW_023664436.1:112733-120233 GCF_015228065.2 Penaeus monodon
GGAGTGGGACCCCAAAATGACGTTTTTTTCTTTCTTTTGATGATTCTGGCAATTTTTAGGTTTAATAAGGGATAAAAAATTACCAGAATTCTATTAACATGAAAATAATGATGATAAAAGGAGAATAAAGAAAATTTTGGAAAACTTTTGATGATTTTTAATATTTTTAATTATCATTTTTAAATTATCATTGGGATTTTAATTTTTTATTAATATTATTATTATTATTATTTTTATTTTTAAATTATTATTATTATTTATTTTATTATTATTATTTTTAAATTTTAAATTTATCAGTATTATTCCCAAAAAATATTCATAACTGTAAAAAAAAACAATAAAATAAAATAATAAGTATAATTATAATATTAAATTGTTTTTAATATTGTTTTTTTTAATATTTTTAAATTTTTTAAATTAATTTTTTAAAAAAATTTGTTTTTTATTTAAGGGAGTAAAAAAAAAAAATTGTAACTGGAAAAATTATATAAATAATTATTGAAATTTTTAATAATTAAATAATTAAAATTAATGATGATAATAACTGCAAAATATGATGATAATGTGAAAATGATGATGTTTAACGATAATAATGAAAATCATTAATAATGATGATAATAAAGGGAATTTTGTGCCAATATAAAAAAAGGTAAAAAAAAAAATCCCAAAAGCCCCGAAAACGGGGAAAAATCTTGCGAAGTAAAGCCTTTGAGAGTAGCCCCAAAAGTAAATTTTCTTGTAATTATTGGGGTAATAAGATAATTTTTACCGGGAAATTTTATTAATCATGACAAAAAAAGGGATAAAAGTGGGGAAAAAGAGAATTTGGATAACATTTAAAAACAATTTTAAAATTTTTATTCCCTATTTCTTTTATTATACCCTTATTATCATTATTATTATTATTTATCATTTTTATTACTATTATTATTTTTTTTTATTATTATTTTTATTATTATCGTTATTATTTTTTAATTATTATTTTTTTATTTTTATTATTATTTTTAAAATTTAATTATTAGTATTATTGCCAAAAAATATTTTATAACTGTAAAAAAAAACCAATAATAATAAAAAAAAAAAAGGGGTAGAATTATAATTTTTAAAATTTGGGTTATAATTTTGTTTTTAAATTTTATTATTGGGTTTTTATTATCATTATTATTATTTTTAGGGAAAGTAAAAATTGTAAAAAAAAATTATTATCCCCCGAATCATTAAGTAAAAAAACAATTTAATTAAAAAATGATAAAATAATTATAAAAAAAAACCCGTTTTTATTTTTTTTATTTTTGTTTTTACTTTTATAGGGGAGTTTTTTATTAGTTATAGATGTAACAATTTTTAAATAAACTGCAAAAATTTCCCCAATAAAAAGGGATAAAAATTTGCAAAATGTTGATAATAATTGAAAAATAAGTGATAATGTGAGAAATGAGGGATAATGATGTTTAATGGGATAAAAATGATAGCGATAATGTGAAAAATCTTTATATAATGATTTAAAAAAGGAAATTTTTCCATATTAAAAAAAAAGGTAAAAAAAAAAAAAAACCCCAAAAAAAGTGGGAAAAAAGGGGCAAACTAGCAAAAATATGCCTTTGAAAAGTAGACCCCAAAATGATTTTTTTTTTCCATTTTTTTGATGATTGGGGGCAATTAATAGGGTAATAATGTAATAATTATCAAAATTTCTATTATTCATGAAAATTTACTGATGAAAAGTGAGAAAAAAGAAAATTTTGGATAACATTTCATAAAAAAAAAGTCCACAAAATATTTTTAGCCCCACATTTTTTTTTTTTTGTTGCCTTTTTCTGTTTTCCTTATTACAGGGTAGTTTTAAAAACGTACCCGTTATACTTTTCTTTTTTTTTGGGTTCCACTGTACTTACCACTGTCGTCATAGCATTCGTTTTTTATGAAATACCGATGATAAGGTGTTGTTGTTTTGTTGTTATTTATTATTTTATTTATTATTTTATTATTATTATTTTTAAATTATTTTTATTATTATTTATTATTATATTTTTCATCGTTATTATTAAATTTTTCATCATTTTTTATTACCTTTAAATTTGATTATTGGCAGTAAAAAATAATAGTGGTAGTGTCATAATACAGTCTGCTATAAAAAATGAATAATGGGGAATTAATTATAATAATGAAATAGTAGTAATAATCAAAAAATAAATAAAAAAAAAATAATAATGATAACGATTTCCTCCTATTAGTCTCTAAACCCAAATTTTTTCTACGTTACTGCCAAAAAGGGAAAATGGAACCTTTCATTTCATTTTCTTTTTTTTAATTTGGTTTTTGGGAAAAAAAATTAAAGGGACATCTACTACTGATTTCAACCTAGCAAAATGTTTCGTTTGGGGAATTTTGAAAATTAACATGTTTTTTTAGTATCTGATATGAACACTAAAATTTATTTATTTTTTATTTTTTCCTGTCTTTGTTTCCCGTGAAAAATTTTGAAAACCATTTTTTTTTATTTTTTTCTTCAATCTTGGGCAATATCTGCTAATTTGAAGCGTATAAATGTAAAAAACCCCAAGGGTATCTGTAGTACCGGGGAAAAAAAGTGATTTGGCAACAAATAATTTTAAAAATTTGAAGAAAAAAGGATTTTTTTAACCAGACACCTTGTAAAAAAGGGGGGGAAATTTTAAAAAAACAGTAATATAAAAAATTTTAATTGTGAAATTTTTTTTGAAAAAACCCAATACGTTAAAAGATTGCAGATGGGATTTGTACTGAAAAAAACCGTTTATAGATTTTCCCATTTTCCAAAAAAGGGGGGGAAATATCATGTAGCAGTGGCATCTCTCTTTATCCAACTCTTACCTCCTTTAAAGAATTTTCCGTTAATATTTTTGTTTTAATATCTTTAAAAATTTCTGGTTTATCAAATATAAGTCAATATCCTTTTTGCCTATGCCCTTCCCAACCCTAGAAGACTTTCAAAAAATGAGCCATTGGTTCACAGAATATAGGGGATGACTCAAGAAAAATCATGGGGGGGAAAACTGATTTGCACGTTGAAATTTTTTTTAAGGGTATAAAAACAAATTACAATAATGCAAACAAACTGTCGGGGAAAAGCAAGAGCAGTAGCCTTTTTTTAAAGCCAAGGATGAAGAAATCAGTAGAGATTTTCCCATTTTATCGTTACTTCATTTTTTTTTGGTAAGCGCCCGTCCCTGGTTTTCCCCCCCCAAAGGGATTTTAACTGAATTGAAATTTTTGGTACTCATTTCAAATGACGGCTATATAATTTCCCCTAATTCGAGTTTTTAAGACACGCCCGCGCGCCCGCTCAAAAAAAATTTTGGGAAAGAATACTTTTTAATTTATGGAAGAGCTTTTAAAAATTTTACAGAAAAATTTATGATGTAGGGGTTAATTGAAAATATTTTGAAAACATTTCTGATTATCTTTATTGCAACCTTATTTTTTTCTTTATTACTATCATCATTGTTACAAACTCTTTAAATACAATAAACATCAAAGCAGGGTCAGGGAAAGGCCTAACTCCTTTTGGGAAAGTTTCTGGAACACTTACCTCTAAAATGATTTCTATATCCCCTTCATAAAGCAGCAAAGAAAAAAAGGTAAGCAGAAGAAATCAGAGAAAAAAACCAGAGAGATTTTGCGAAAAACCCGGCTGAAAAAAATAGACACTTTTTCTATATTTTAAATTTTTATATATAGATATTTTATATATATATATAAATATAAAAATATAATTTTTTTTTTTTTTTTTTTTTTTTTTTTTTTTTTTTTTTTTTTTTTTTTTGGGAATTTACATTTCAAAACCCAAAAGCTCTCTGAAGGTCAGGGTTTAAAAGAATATGCTGCATGTTGGGTTTAATTCTTTTTTGGTTTATATAGTACCCTTGTAGTTTAAATGGCCCAAAGCTATAGGATGGGTGCCCCACAAAAGCACCAATACTTCTTAAAATTCCCCTACGTTTTCCCTCGGCCTTTAGAAACACCCCATGGCTTTTGGGCGGAAACATGATAACACCGAAAATAATAGGGAAATGCTGCGATAAAGTAATGCAAATTTGACAACTCTCCCCTCAAAAGCTGCTTTCCTCCCTTTTGCCTGGAAGGGCCCAGTATTTTTTGTTTCCCCGGGAAAGGAAAATTTAATGTTTCCCTTTTTTCTGTGGTTTCCTAATGGGGGAATGCCAAAATTTTTTTCTTCCCCCCTTTCCCCTCTTCCACGGTTTTTTCTTTTCTTTTTTATTGTATTCGATTTTTTTCAGTCCCCAGAGATGGATTTCCATTTCTCCTTTTCCCTTCCTTGTCCTTTACGGGGCGGGGAATAAGCGTTTTCTTCCCACTCCCCGGTCAGCAGCAGAAAGGGGGGGATGAAAAGGGGTTTTTTTTTTCTTTGCCCAATTTCCTTTCCCCCCTTCTAGCCCACCTGTTTCGGATAAATTTTATAAAATTTTGTATGGGGTTAGGTTACGTTTTGTTTTACTAGGGGTTTTGTAAGATTAGTTTTGGGTTAAAAAATTTGTTTTAAACTAAGAAGGTTAGCTTTAGTTTCCCTTAGTTTGCTTAAGTTAAATTCGTTTTTTTAGTCAGGGTTTGGTTAGGATTTGGGGGTTTGCTACGTTAGAAAAGTTTACTTTTGTTCAGTTTGTATAGGCTAGTTTTTAAGGGTTTTGTTTAGTTTGGTTTTGGGGAGATTAATTTAGGCAAAGTTAGGTTAGATTACTTTAGGTTTTTCAGGTTTGGTTTTGTTATTTAAATAGATTAGGTTAGGCTAGGTTAACTTTAATTGTTTAGGTTTGTTAGATTTGTTTTGGGGTTAAAATTTTTGTTTTTTGGTTGGGTTTGATTGGGTTTAGTTTGGTTTAGGGTTTGGTTTGATAAGGTAGGTTGGGGTTTTTTTTAGTTTTTGTTTAAATTTGGTTAGTTAAATTTGGAAATTTTGGGGTTGGTTAGATTGGGGATGGTTACGTTAGGTTTCATTTTAAAATTTTTTTCAAAAATTTAGCTAGTAGGGGTTGGGTTTAGTTGGTTAGATTGCCTGTTAGCTTTAGTAGGGTTTTGTTAAGCGGTTTTTGCTTTTGCCTTTTTTAGGTTATTTTAGGTTTAGTTAAGTTTGGTTTGGTCTGGTTTAGTTTTGGTTAGGGTAATGGAGGGTAAGTTAGGATTGGTTAAAATTAATTTTTTAAAACCCAAAGTAAGTAAAAGTAATCCCTCATTTTTTAAAACCCAAACCCAACTAAACCTAACATAATCAAAAAAACCCAAAAAAAACCCAATCTAATAGCAAAACCTAATATAAATAAGAAATATAACGTAAAATTTATTCCCCAAACTAAACTAATGAAACTTCTTACCGAAAGCAAACAATACCCCAAAACCCAAACAACTTTCCTAAACCCAAACCCTAAAAACCTTTTCTTTCCTAACTAAACCTAATCAACCAACCTAGCTAAAATAAGGGCCCAAGGGAAAATGAATAACTCAACATACATCACAATCAAACCTACCCATACCTAAAACCCCACAAAAAACCCAAACCCCAAACCCATCTAGACATAAAATAATCTAAACCCAATCAAAACCCAACTTAATGAACCTAACCTTAAATAAATTGGGAATTTGATTTAACGAGATTTAAAACCCAACCTAATTGAAAACCAACGTAAAATATACCCAAAATTTAAACCCAAACCCTTTTTCCTCCTTCGAGGAGGAGGGGGGCTGATCGCAGGACCAGAGCTTCTCCAGGCTGCCCGTGCCCCCGCGGATCATGCACCGTGAACCCCAAAAGGCTCGGAAAAGGCCTCTTTCACTCCGTTACTCCCTCGCTCCCCAAACCCCCGTCCCTCTCTTTTTTCCTTTTTTTTTCTCTCTTCTCTCTCATGTTCTCACTTTTTTCCTTATCATTCTCTTTTCCCTTTCCTCTATCCTACCCTCTTGATTTTTTTATTTTTTTCCCTATCGCTATTCCAAACCTCAGTCTTCCCCTCCCCTTTTCTTTCTTCCCTTTTTTCCTTTCCTTTCTTTTCCCCTCTCCTTCTTTAGCTCTTTTTTCTTTATGCTCTTTTGTTATTTTTATATATAAATTTTTTCCCTTTTCCCCCCCTTTAAACTCTCTATCTTTCTCTCTTCTATGCCTTTTTCCCCCTGCTTCTCCCGTATTCCAAGGGAAAATTTTTAATATATATATTTTATATATTTTAAAAATTATTTATATATACTATATATGGATATACATATATTACAGATAGCAAAAGGGGGAATTTTATGTGGTAAAAAATCTTATTTTTCTCGGCCAGGCAAACCCCAACATTTGGTGGGGAAAAAATCCCTTTAAAAAAACAAGTTTTTTTAAAAAAGAATTTGCTATAAAAAAGCTAAATTTTAAAAATAAAAAAACTAATTAAAGAAAAATTTAAAACATAACTAAATTAGTTTCTTTCGTCCGGGTTCCCCAAAACCAGGGGCCCCTTTAAAACGTCCCACTTTTGAGAATGTGGATTTACATAGAGAGGGGCTCTCAAAAGTTAAGGGGAATAGGGTTCCAAAAAAACACGAAAAAAGAAAAACAGGAGAAAAAAAATTATGGATGTAAACCAAAAAAAACCCCGCTCCCCGGGGCATCCGTGCGGCCTCTCTTTCCCCAAGAGAGGTTGGTGTCTTTGCCTCCCCGACAGTCGGTGTCCAACTAGCCCCCCCATCCCGCTTGAATTAAAGGGGAGGAGAGTTAGCAGGGCTATACTTAAACAGGGGTGTGGGACCCTAGAGTTTTCCCAGGGGGGTAACGTCGGCTTTCCACGAAAGGGCCCGGGGGCCCAAGGGGAAAAACCATTAAAATTTTTGTTTTTTAAATTTTTTTATTATAACCCTACAGTCCACTAAAAAAATACAAAAAAAGTGATAAAATGATAATAAAAAATTCTCATATATTGTTATTTACTGTTTTTAATATTGTATTTCTATTATTTTATTTGTAGTTTTTTGCAAAAATATTTATAAAATGTAAAAAACCAATAATTTAAAGATAAAATTAAAAGATATAAATAATGATTATAAAAACGGGATTTTTGTTTTTATTATTGTTATTCTATTGTGGTGTATCAGAACAATTAGTATGACAGGGCGCCTTACGCAAATTTAAAGGAAAATTTTTAAAAACCCGGGGATAAACCCCATGAGGTGGTAGCGTGGGCAAGGACCTTTTTTTGGGGGTGGGTTTTTTCCAGCATTTTCCCCCCCCGTCGCTATAAAAACGCAACACAAAAGAAGTAGTTAAAAATTTAAAAAAAACCAAAACTATAAGAATTTCGTTTAAAAAAAAAAAAAAAAAATTAAAAAATTTTTCAATAAGCTAAAAACAAGAAATTGAAAAAAATTAAAAACCCAAAATTTTAAAAATTTGGAAAAAACATGCAGTAAAAATTAAAGTAAAAAATGAATCATAAAACCTGAAAAAAAAGAAAAGCACTCGTAAAAATATTAAGA
>NW_023664436.1:125233-138692 GCF_015228065.2 Penaeus monodon
AAATTATTCTTCTAATTATAATATAATTATATTATAATTATATTATAATTCTTATAATAATCATAATAATAATAATTATAATAATTGTTATTAATCTTATTTAATAATAATAATTATTAAATAATTATTAAATAATTAATAATAATTGATTATGATAATAATAATTATCTTATTATAATTCTAATTATATTATAATTCTTATTCTTCTAATTATAATAATAATAATAATAATAATAATAATAGTAATAATAATGATAAGGATGGTGATAGCAATAATAATAATAGCAATAATAATAATAATAATAATGATAATAATAATAATAATAATAATAATAATAATCATCTCATCATCATCATCATCATCATCATCATCATCATCATCATCATCATCATCATCATCATCAAATGAATTATCATTATTATTGCAATTGTTATCATTATTATTTCAATTATTGCAGTTATAATATATAATTTTGCAACTATACTAATAACAACAACAATAATAGTAATAACAACAATAATAACAATAATAACGATTTGATAATAATTATTTATATCATTATTTTAATTAAAATCGTTATTACCGTAATTATTACAGTTATAATATATTTTTTGGCAATAATATTAATAATTAAAGTAATAATAATAATAAGAAGAAGAAGAATCATAATAATAATAATAATAATAATAATAATAAAATAATAATAATATAATAATAATAAAATGAAAATAATAATAATGATAATAAATATGATAGTATTAATGAAATTAATAATCACAACTGTTATCAAATTTCTCATTATTCCCACTTTTATCATCATTATTGTCATAATTAATACTATTTTGGTAATTATTATTATTATTACCCTTATAATTGCCAAAATCATTAAAGAAATCGAAAAAGCGTCATTATGGAGTATACTCTCAAAAGGCTATATTTCGCTAGATTTTGCCGCTTTTTCGACTTCTGGGAATCTTTTTCTTTTACCCTTTTTCATTATATATGGCACAATTCCTGTTATTATCACATTATTATCATCATTATTTTCGGTTTTCATCATCTTTATCATCATCATTTCATCATTATTGCAACTATTATCATTATTGTAATTATTATCATCTTTATTGCAATTATTGCAATTATAATAGATATTTTTGCAACTATACTGCTAATAACAATAACAATAATAACGTAGTGTGGCTAGTCCCCACGCGCGACGTTATCTCGCGACGGCGGAGCATCCCTCGCCCGCGCGTTTCCCTGGTCGGGCAATCTGTACCTTCCCTGCCAGCATTTTCCATCCTTTTACTCTAATCATTATTGTTTTTTATCCTGATTTTCGTGTTTTCTGTTGTTTTTAGTTTACCGTTTTACCGTTTTCTTTGGTTCTCGTTTGACTTTAATTTATTTACCTTTTTACTTTTTAAATGCAGTTCTTTGTTGGCATGCCTAGTTTTAATCATCCATTGGTTTCCTTGTTTTATTCAATTATAAATAAATCATATTAATATTTTAACGATTAGGATGACCACTTTTACAAACATTATTTTATGTATTTTTTACTCGTGTTTATTATTGTGATTGTTTTATATTTTTATCATTTTAACTAAATTACTTATTATTTGTTAATTTATCAAAAGATTTTTTTTTTTTTATCAATTTTTAAACCTGTAAAATTGTGACGTCACCGTCACCCCTCACCCCCCAATGACCGCGAAAAATAAACATTCGGTAGAAGACCGCAGCAGAGACATGGTGTCTTTCTCTCCTTCTTTTTTTTTCTGAATGAAACCGGCTCGACGCCCAAAGGAGCTACAAAAAAGAAAACTTATGTCTGAGGTATCTTTGACTTGCGTATAGGAGCAGGATTTGATCATGCTTTTATATAAAATAATAATCATTAATAGTTTTCGAGTGCTTTTCTTTGTTCAGGTTTTATGATTCACTTTTACTTTAATTTTATACTCATGTTTTTCTCGAAATTTTAAAAATTTTTTTTAAGTTTTCAATTTCTTGTATTTTAGCTTATTGGTTATTTTAATTTATTTTAACGTAATTCTTTATAGATGGTTTTGCTTTAGTTTTACTACTTCGTTGTGTTGCGTTTTTATCGAGCGACGGAGGGGTAATGCTGGAACAAACCCAACGCCAAAAGAGGTCCTCTGACCACGCTACACTCATGGGTCTTATCCGGGATTGGAATAATTTACTTTTTGCGTAGGCGGCCCTGTCATACTATTGGGTCTGATACACCACAATAAGTAATAACATACTAATACAATATAACGAGTTTATAATCTTATTTATATCATTTTACTTATTATCGTTATTATTGTATTTTTACAGTTAATAACTATTTTTGGCAACTATCTACGAATAAAAGTAATAGTAATGCAATTTACAACAGTATAACATATTATGAGGAACATTATATTTATCATTGAGTGTCATCATTTTTGTGTATTGTATTGGACTGTGGGTTATAATGAAAAATTTAAACACAATTTATGGATTCCCTTCGTCAGGCGCCTGACCCGTGTGTAAGCCGACGTTACCACCTGAGGAAAAAACTCTACGTTCCCCACACTCCTGTTTAAGTATAGGACCTCTAACTCTCCTGCCCTTAATTCAGTGGATGGACGGAGCTAGTTGGACAACCTGACTGTCAGGGAGGCGAATACACCAACCCTCTCTTGCGGAGAAGAGCCGCACGGATGTCCCAGGACGGGGATTTTTTTGTTTACATCCTATATATTTTTCTCTGTTTTTCTCTTTTCGGTGTTTTATGGAGAGCCTATTACCATTAACTATGAGAGCCACCTCTCTATGTAATGCCACATTCATCACCACGTGGGAGCGTGTTAAGGGCCATAGGCTTGAGGAAACCCAGAACGAAAAAACTAATATTTCGTTATAGCTTAATTTTCTTTTATAGTGTTTTTTTATTTTTAAAAGTTAGCATTTTTATAGCTATTCATTTTTTAAAACAAACTTGTCTTTTAAGGGATATTTCCAAACACCTAATCGTTAGGGTTGGCCTGGCCGAAGAAAAATAGATTTTACCACATAGATTCGCACCTTTGCTATCTGTATATCTATTTATATACACATATCTATGTATATGAATATATATATTTATTATATATTATTATATATATATTATATATTATATATTATAATATATTCCTTGGAATACAGAGAAGCCGAGGGAAAGGCATAGCAGAACAAAGATAAGAGAGTTTGAAGAGGGAAGGAAGAATATATTATATATATATACAGAGAGCGTAAAAGAAGAAAGGGCTAAAGAGAGAGAGAGAGAGAAGGAAAGGAGAGAAGAGGAGAGAAGAGAAAGAGAGAGAGACTGAGGATGAATAGCGATACGGAAAATGAAAGAATCAAGAGGGTGGGGAGAGAGAAATGAGAAAGAGAATGATAAGGAGAAAAGGAGAACATGATAGATGAAGAGAGAAAAGAAGGGAAAACAGAGAGAAGACAGGGGTGGGGAGCGGGGAGTACCGAGTGCAGAGGCCTTTCGCGAGCGCGTTTGGGTCAGCGGTGCATGATCGCGGGGGCCCGGCAGCCTGGAGACTGTCTCTGGTCCTGCATCAGCCGCCTCTCCTGCGAAGGGAGGATAAAAGGTGGTTGAATTAGGTATAGTTACGTTAGGTTCAATTAGGTTGGTTTAATCTCGTTTAAATCAGATCATTTAGTTAAGGTTTAGGTTCAGTTAAGTTAGGTTAGATTCGTTTAGATTACTTTATGTCTAGATAGGTTGGGTTTGGTTTGTGAGGTTAGGTATGGTGGGTTTGATTAGCTGATTTGTGTTGATGTTAGTTCAGGTTCCTTTAGGCTATGTTACTAGGTTAGGTTTAGATTAGTTTAGTTAGGTAAGCGAATGTTAGGTTTGTTTAGTAAGTTAGTTAGGTTAGGGTAAGTTATTTGCTTTCGGTAAGAAGTTTCATTAGTTAGATTTAGGACAATTACGTTATTTTATCTATGTTATCTTAGTTTATGCTAATTCAGATTATGTTTATTAGGTTTTATGTTGAGTAGTACTTAGGTTTAGTTAGGTTAGGTTAAATAATATGGATTACATTTACTTACGTTGGTTAAATATGTAACTTAACCCAATACTAAACTTACCCTACATTACCTCACCTAACTAAACACAGACCTAACCTAACTTAATGAACCTGAAATAACCTAAACAAGCTAATCATAACTAGCTTAACGAAACCCTAGCTTAAGCTAACATCATCTAACCTAACTAAATCTACCCTAGCTAACTAAAACGTGAGTTTTAAAATTTTATAAAATGTAAACTCGTAACCATAACCAATCTAACCAACTCTAAATTGAAACCTAATTTAACTAACCAACTTACGAAAACTAACTAGACCCACCTACCTTAACCTAACCTAACCTAAACTAACTAAACCCAACTAACCCAACCTAAAAAACACTAACTTAAAACCTTAAACTAATCTACTTGACCTAAACTAATTAAAGTTAACCTAGCCTACCCTAATCCTATTTATAACTAAACCTAACCTGACAAACCTAAGTAATCTAACCTAACTTTGGCCTAATTAAATCTCACCAAACCAAACTAAACATAACTTAAACTACCTATATCTAACTGAACTAAATGTAAACTATTCTACGTATCAAACACTCTATACTCTATCCTAACCTAACCTGACTAACCAAATCGAATTTTAACTTCAGCTAAGATCTAACGAACTAAAGCTAACCTATCTTAGCCTTAAACTACTTAACCAACAAATCTTCCTAAACCCTAGTAAACTAAACTTACCTAATCCCATACTAATTTATGAAATTAATCCGTAACAGAGTGTCTAAAGAGGGAAGGAATTTGAAAGCAAAAGACAACCGTTCATACCCCACCTCTGCTGCTGACCGGGATGGGAAGAAATCGCTTATCCCGCCGCGTAAAAGACATAAGGAAGGGAATAGTAATAAATGAACTCCATCTCTTTGACTGAAAAAATCGGAATACCATAAAAGAGAAAAGAAACACCGTGGAAAGAGGGTACGGTGAAGAAAAAATTAATGCATTCCCGATGTAAAGGAAACCAGCAGAGAAGAGACATTAACTTTACTCTTTCCCGGTGAAACAAACTATCTGCCGTTCCAGGCAACGCAGGAATGCGCTGTGAGGGCGAGTTTGTCAATTAGCATTACTTTATCGCAGCATTTATTTCGTATTATTTTCGGTGTTATCATGTTTACCGGGGGGCGAAATCCATGGGTTTTTCTAGAAGGCCGAGGAAATACGTAGAGAATTTTCAAGAAGTTAGTTGGTGCTTAAGATGGGGCACACATACCTATGCTGGACCATCAATCGACAAGTATTACTATATAAACCATAAGAATTACCAAGCATGCAGCTATATTCTTTCAAACCATGAACATCAGCGAGTTTTGGTCCTTCTGAAAATGTAAATTCTAAAACCAAAAAAAAAAAAAAAAAAAAAAAATTATCTATATATATATATATATATATATAATATATATATATATATATTTATAATATATATAGATATATATTATATATAATAGTGTACTATTTCTTTTTCAGCCCGCTGTTGCGCAAAATCTCTCTTTTTTTTACTCTGATTCTTTCTGCTTACCTTTTTCTCTTTGCTGCTGATGAGGTGATATTAGAACTCATTATGAGGTAAGTGTTTCCGGAAACTTTCTAGAAAGGAGTTAGAGCCTTTCCTGACCCTGCATTGATGGTTGATTGTATATTAACAGTACAGTAGTAACAATGATGATAGTAATAATGAATGATAATGGTTGCAATAATGATAATCAGAAATGTCTCAATATATGTCCAATTAATCCAATACATCATATTTTGCTGTAAATTGAAATGCTCGTCATGAAATTAAAAAGTAATTCTAGTCAATATTATTTGTAGTAGGCAAATTAATAGCCAGTCATTTGAAATGAGTACCTACAAAACTTTCAAATTCAGTTAAAATCTTTGTGAACAGCCAGGAACGACGCTTTACCAAAAGGAATGAAGTAACGATAACTAGCAACATCTCTATCTGATACTCATCCTTGGCTTCAGAAAATGGGCTTATCTGCTCCTGCTTCCACCGAGCAGTTAGGTTTAGGCATTATATGTATTTGTTATATACCTGAAAAAAAACAATTATACAAGTGCAATATCAGTTTCCCTTCCATGATTGTTTACTTGAGTCGAGTCCGCATATATTCTGTGCACCAATGTCTCATTTTTTAAAAGTCTTCTAGGTTGGAAGGACATAGGCAAAATGATAATGACTTATATTTGAATAAACCGATTTTTAATGATATTAGTAAACAAGATAACGGAAAATTCTTATAACATGAGGTAATGTTGGGATAAAGAGATGATGCCACATGCTACATGAATTTCCCCCCCTTGTTTGGGAAAGGGCATACTATAACGTATTACGTGCGTACAAATACCCAGTCTGCAATCTTCAACTGTATTGGATTTTACAATAAAAATACGATACACATTAAAAAATTATATATAATGTAATGGTTTTAATTCCCCCTCTTTTTACAAAGGTGTCTGGAATTAAGAAATAGCCTTTTGTCCTTCAATTTTACTATTATTTGTTGCAAATCACTTTTTCCCTGGTACATCAGATACTTGGAGTTTATACATTTATACGCTCAATAGGCAGAGATGCCCAAGCTATGAAGAAAAAAGTAAAACAAACTGGTTTTGTCAAGAATTCATCACAGAGCAAAGACGAGGAAAAAATAACAATAAAATAATTGTATGTTCATATAACATATAAACTAAAAACACATGTATTTACACTTCCTACAAACGAAAAACATTTTGGCTAGGTTACTCAGTCAGTAAGATGTCTTTTCTTTTTTTCCAAAACCAATTAAGAGAAAGACATGAAATGCAAAGTTTACGATTTTTTCTTTTGGAGGCAGTAGACGTAGAAAACGTGATTTAGAGACTAGATATGAGAAACTCGTGTATCATTATTATTACTATTTATTTATTTATTTTTTAAATAATTAATATTTCTATTTCATTACTATAATTAATTCCACCATTATTCAATATGATACCAGAACTGCTATTATGACACTCCCGCTATTATTTCTACTATTAAAATAATCAATTAAAAGGTAAAATAATGAATGAAGTCAATAATAACGATAGAAACGATATAATAATAATAATAATACTACATAATAATAAATAATAATAATAATAATAATAATAATAATAATAATATAATATAATAATAACAACACCAACACCATTATCATACGAGTATTTCATAAATAGACGAATGCTAAGACGACAGTGTAAGTACAGTGGAACCATGAAGAAAAATGTATAACGGCTAGGAGGGGGGGGGGGGGGGGAGGGGGGAGGGGGGGGGTGGGGGGCGTTTTACTCCTACCATGTAATAAGGAATCAAGAAATAGATCAACCAAAAAAATAAGAATGTGTGCTAAAATATTTTGTGGCTTTTTTATGAAATGTTATCACACAATTCTCTTATTTCTCACTTATCATCAGATTGTCATGAATAATAGAATTCTATATTATTATCATTATTACCCTATTAATTGCCGAATCAATCAAATGAATTTGGACAAAGTCATTTTGGAGTCTACTCGCAGAGGCTATATTTCGCTAAGATTTTGCCGCTTTGTCGCTTTTGGGTTTTTTTTTTCTTTACTTTTTTTTATTATGATATGGACAAATTTCCTTTTATTATAATCATTATTATCATCATTATTATCATCATTATCGCTATCATCATTTATCATCATTATCATCATTATCATCATTATCATCATATCATCATTATTGCAATTATAATCATCATTATTGCAATTATTATCATTATTATTGCAATTATTGCAGTTATGATAATATTGTTTTGTTACTCTATACTAATAACACTACAATAATAAAGTAATTATACTTTTATATACTAATTTATACTTTTACTGTAATTATTACTGTTATAAAATTATTTTTACAATTATACTATACTACCATTAAAAATAATAATAATGATATAATTCACAAATAATATTACATAAGCAATATTATAGACAATTAGTATTATATAATTTCTAACTTATTATTATATTATTGTTTTTATTACAGTTATAACATAGTTTTTTGGCATAATACTGAATAATTAATAATAATAAATAATAAATACTAATAATATAATAATAATAATAATAATAATAATAATAATAATGATAATAATAATAATAATGATAATAATGATAATAATAAATGATAATTTATATTTTAATATTCATGCATGTTTCCACATTCTCTTTATTCTCACTTTATCATCATTATTATCATGATTATAAAATTCTGGTAATTATTATCATTATTACCCTACAATACCAGAATCATCACTTTGGAGTCTACTCTCAAAGGCTTTACTTCGCAAAATTTTGCAGCTTTGTCGGACTTTTGGGATTTTTTTTTTCTTTTACCTTTTTTATTATATATGGACGACAAGTCCTTTTATTGTCATCATTATTATCATGATTATCATCATTATTATCTTTATCCATCAGCATTATCATCATTATCAATCATCATTATTGCATTATGTTGATCATCATTTATTGCAGTTATTTATTAAATTATTATAATTTGGCAATAATTATTTAATATACTTATCCAGTTACCCAATTTATATTTTTACATCTATACTAATAACAACTTTTTAAATAATAGTAATAACAATAATAATATTAATAACAATATTATAACAATTAGTAATATTATAATTATACTTATTATTATTATTATTATTGTTTTTATTACAGTTATGATATATTTTTTGGCAATAATACTGATAATTAAATTAATAATAATAATAATAGTAATAATAATAATATTAATAATAATATTAATGATTCTAATGATAATGATAATGATAATAGTAATAATATTAATAATCATCAAATGTTATCCAAATTCTCTTTATTCTCACTTTTATCATCATTATTGTCATGATTAATAGAATTATGGTAATTATTATCATTATTATCCTAATAATTGCCAGAATCATCAAATGAATGAAAAAAAACGTCACTTTGGAGTTTACTCTCACAAGGCAATATTTCGCTAGATTTTACCGCTTTCTCGACTTTTGGAATTTTTTTCTTTTACCTTTTTTTTTTTTATTATATATGGACACAATTCCTGTTATTATCATAATTATTATCATGATTATCATCATTATTATCGTTATCATCATTATTATTATCATTGTCATCATTATCATCATTATCATCATCATTATCATCATTATTGCAATTATTATCATCATAATTGCAATTATTATCATAATTACTGTAATTATTACTGTTACAATAATTATTTTTAGTTATACTACCAGTAAAAATAATAATAATGATAATAATAAGAATAATATTATTAATAACAATATTATAACAATTAGTATTAATATAATAATACTTATTATTATTATTATTGTTATTATTACAGTTATAATATCTTTTTAGGCTATAATACTAATAATTAAATTAATAGTATTATTATATTATAATTAAATTATATATTTACAATAATATAAATAATAATAAATTTACAATAATATAAATAATAATAAATTTACAATAATAATAATAATAACAATAATAATAATAATAATAATGATAATAGTAATAATATTAATAATCATCAAATGTTATCCAAATTCTCTTTATTCTCACTTTTATCATCATTATTGTCATGATTAAAAGAATTCTGGTAATTATTATCATTATTACCATAATAATTGTTAAAATTATCAAATAAATGGAAAAAAAACGTCATTTTGGAGTCTACTTCCAAAAACTATATTTCGCTAAATTTTGCCCCTTTTTCGACTTTTGAGATTTCTTTTACCTTTTTTATTATATATGGACATTATTCCTGCTATTATCATCATTGTTATCATGATTATCATCATTATTATCGTTATCATCATCATTATCATCATTATCATCATTATCATCATCATTATCATCATTATTGCAATTATTATCATCATAATTGAAAAATTATTTCTTATTATTGCAATTTTTGCAGTTATAATATTTTATTTTACATCTATACAAGAAAAACTACAATAAAATAGTATAACAAAAAAAATAACAATAATAACGTTTTTTTAAAAATTTATTTATATAATTTTTAAAATTTAATACGCTTTTTTACTGTAATTATTACTGTTACAATAATTATTTTTACAGTTTTTACTACCAGTAAAAATAATAATAAGTAAAAATAAGAATAATATTATTAATAACAATTTTTAAAATTAGTATTAAAAATAATACTTTTTTATTATTATTTTTATTATTACATTTAAAAATATTTTTTTAGGCATAATACTAATAATTAAATTAATAGTTTTATTATTTTATAATTAAATTATATATTTACAATAATAAAAAATAATAAAAATTTACAAAATAATAATAAATCATAAATAAAAATTTAATAAAATAATAATAATAAAATTATAATTATAATAAAAATTTTAATAATAACAATAATAAAAATAATAATAAGGGATAATAGAAATTTAATTTAATTTGAAAATCTTTCAAATGTTATCCAAATCCTTTTTATTCCACTTTTTCATCTTTATTGTCATGTTAAAAAGAATTCGGGAAAATTATTACATTTTCCCCAATTAAAAATTTTGTTAAAATTATCAAAAAAAATTTGGAAAAAAAACGTTTTTTGGGAGTTATTTCCAAAAAACTATTTTTCCCCCAAAATTTTTCCCCCTTTTTTCGATTTTTGAGATTTTTTTTTTACCTTTTTATTATATATTACCCTTATCATTATCATCATCATTATACCTTATTCCAATTAATCATCATTTTTGAAATTTATTTTTTCATTATTTTTAAAATTATGCAATTTTAATATATATTTTTACAATTTTATACAAATAACAAAACAAAAAAAATAGTAAAAACAATAATAAAACAAATAATTTTTTTATAATAATTATTTTTTCATTATTTTAATTAAATCGTTAATACTGAAATTTATTACTGTTAAAAATAATTTTTTTTAAACAATTATACTACCATTTTAAAAAAATGATAATAAAAATTTATAACAATAATAATATTAATAACAAATTACAAAAAATTTAAATTATTATTTTTATTATTTTTTGTTTTTATAACATTTTAAATATTTTTTGGGGAAAAATACAAAACAATTTAAAATTTAAATAAAATAATATTAAAATCATATTGTATTTAAATATAACATTATTGAAATTATTATAAATTTATTTTTGAAATTATTGCAGTTAAAAATAAAATTATTTACATCTTACTAATAACAACACAATAATAATATAAAAAAAAAATTTATATTTTATTTATATATAGATATTATATATATATTAAAATATAATAAAATATATATATAATATAATAAATTTTATATATTGTGGGGGGGTGTGTGTGTTTTTTTGTGTGTGTGTGGTGTGTGTCTGTATATATACATAAAGGGATGATCATAAGGGAATGATGATGATGAAAAACGATAATAATGATGATAATCATAATAAAAATGATGAAAAATAACAGGAATTGTGTCCATATATAATATTAAAAAAAAATAAAAAAAAAATAATTCCCAAAAGCGAAAAAAACGGGAAAATCTGCGATATATATAGCCTTTTGGGGAGTAGGGCTCAAAAAAAAAACGTTTTTCTTTTAATAAAGTTTTTTTCTTTCCTTTCAAAAATAATAATCACCAAAAATTTTTAATCCCTGACAATAATGGGTGATAAAACGGGGAAAAAAGAGAATTTTTATAACATTTGGGGTGATTATTAATGTTATTAATATTATCATTAATATTTTCATCATTTTTAATTTCTATTATTATCCTTATTTTTATTACTATTTCATTATATTATTATTTTTATTTTTATTATTATTATTATTATTTTTATTATTATTTTTATTATTATTTTTATTTTATTGTTATTGGGTTTTTGTTATTATTTTTTTTATTATTATTTTTAATACTTTAAATTTTTAGTATTAAATTTCAAAAAAAAATATTTAACTGTATTATAATAGTACAAAATAATAATAATAATCGTTATAATATTCTATTAATATTTTTTTTGTATTATTTCATTAATATTATTTTTGCTAGTAGTATAATTGCAAAAAAAAAATTTTTACAAAAGTTTAAAAATTTCCCGGGAATAAAGATATTAATTAAAAAAAAGATATAAAAAAATTATTAAAAAAACGTTATTATTTTTATTATTATTGTTATTACTATTGTTATTGCTGTTGTTATTAGTTTAATGGAAAAACATATATTATAACTGCAATAATTGCAATAATATTGGTAATAAGTGCAATATTGATGATAGTAATTGCAATAATGATGATAATGATTTTTTTTTTCGATTTATTAGATGATTTTGGCAATTATCAGAATAATAAAGATAATAATTACCAGAAATGTATTAATCATGACAGTAATGATGATAAAAGAGAGAATTAAGAGAATTTTGTTAATATTTGATAATTATTAATATCATTAATATTATCCTTATTATTATCATAACAATAATAATAATTATTATTATTATTACTGTTATTATTATTATTATTATTATTATTATTATTATTATTATTACAACTATTATTATTATTATTACTATTATTATATTATTATTAGTAGTAGTAGTATTTTATTGTTATTATTATTATTATCATCATTATTATTAATAATATCATTATTATTATTATTATTATTATCAACATAATTATTTTTATTATTACTTTAATTATTAGTATAATTGCCAAAAGATATATTATAAATATAATAATAATAATAATAATAATAATAACAATAATAATAATAATAATAATAATAATAATAATAATAATAATAATAATAAAATAATAATAATAATAATAATAATAACGGTTTTTACTGGTAGTTAATTCAAAAACAATAATAATTATATATATATATATATATATATATATATATATTATATATATATGTGTGTGTGTGGTGTGTGTGTGTGTGGGGTGTGTGTGTGTGTGTGTGTGTGTGTGTGTGTGTGTGCGTGTTTGTGTGGGGTGTGTGTGTGTGTGTGTGTGTGTGTATATATATATATATAATATATATATATATAATATAATATATATATATGTATATATATATATATAATATATATTATATATATATATATATTATATATAGTATATATAATATATATATTATGTAATATTATATATATATATATATATATATATATATATAAATACTGCTACGCCAGTGGGTCTTTGTCTCTGTGCGAAAATGTGTTAACCCTGAAAAGGATGGAAAATGATGCTGGTGTAACC
>NW_023664436.1:143792-148792 GCF_015228065.2 Penaeus monodon
AGAGAGAGAGAAGGAAAGGAGAGAAAGAGGAGAGAAGAGAAAGAGAGAGAGACTGAGGAGTGAATAGCGATACGGAAAAATGAAAAATCAAGAGGGTAGGAGAGAGAGAAAGGGAGAAAGAGAATGATAAGGAGAAAAGTGAGAACATGAGAGATGAAGAGAGAAAAAGAAGGGAAAAAAGAGAGAAAGGGGGTGGGGAGCGAGGGAGTACCGGAGTGCAGAGGCCTTTCGCGAGCGCGTTTTGGGTCAGCGGTGCATGACCCGCGGCGGCACAGCAGCCTGGAGAAGCTCTGGTCCTGCGATCAGCCGCCTCCTCCTGCGAAGGAGGATAAAAGGTTAGGTTGAATTAGGTATAGTTACGTTAGGTTCAATTAGGTTAGGTTAAATCTCGTTAAATCAGATTCATTTAGTTAAGGTTAGGTTCAGTTAAGTTAGGTTAGATTCGTTTAGATTACTTTATGTCTAGATAGGTTGGGTTTGGTTTTGTGAGGTTAGGTATGGGTAGGTTTGATTAGCTGATGTATTTGTTAGTTCGGGTTTTCACTTAGGCTATGTTAGCTAGGTTAGGTTAGATTAGGTTATGTTAATCAAGATTAGGTTTATTTAGGTTATGTTGAGTATGATTAGGTTTAGTTAGGTTAGGTTAAATAATGATGGATTACATTTACTTACGTTGGGTTAAATAATGTAACTTAACCAATCCTAACCTACCCTACATTTCCCTAACCTAACTAAACCAGACCTAACCTAACTTAACTGAACCTGAAATAACCTAAACAAGCATAAGCTAAACTAGCTTAACGAAACCTAGCTAAAGCTAACATGCCTTAATCTAACCTAACCTAAACCTAACTAAACCCAATCTAACCCAACCTAAAAACATAACTTAACCTAAACTAATCTAACTTAACCTAAACTAATTAAAGTTAACCTAGCCTAACCTAATCTATTTAAACTATATAACTAAACCTAACCTGACAAACCTAAAGTAATCTAACCTAACTTTGCCTAAATTAATCTCACCAAACCAAACTAAACATAACTTAAACTAGCCTAAACTAACTGAACTAAATGTAAACTATTCTAACGTAGCAAACACTATCCTAACCTAACCTGACTAAACCAAATCGAATTTAACTTAAGCTAATCTAACGAAACTAAAGCTAACCTATCTTAGCTTAAACTAACTTAACCAAACCAAATCTTAGTAAACCCTAGTAAAACTAAACGTAACCTAATCCATACTAATTTTATGAGATTAATCCGTAACAGAGTGGGCTATGAAGAGAGGAAGGAATTAAAGCAAAAGACACCGTTCATCCCCACCTCTGCTGCTGACCGGGGAGTGGGAAGAAATCGCTTATCCCAGCCGCGTAAAAGGACATAAGGAAGGGAAGAGGAGAAAATGAACTCCAATCTCTGTGACTGAAAAATATCGGAATACAATAAAAGAGAAAAGAAACAACCGTGGAAGAGGGTACGGTGAAGAAAAAATTAATGGCATTCCCTATGTAAGGAACCCAGCAGAGAAGGAAGACATTAACTTTACTCTTTCCCGGTGAAACAAAAACTATCTGGCCGTTCCAGCAACGCAGGAATGCGCTGTGAGGGCAGAGTTGTCAATTAGCATTACTTTATCGCAGCATTTCGTATTATTTTCGGTGTTATCATGTTACCGCGAAATGCCATGGGGTGTTTCTAGAAGGCCGAGGAAATACGTAGGAGAATTTCAAGAAGTAGTTGGTGCTTTAGATGGGGCACACATACCTATAGCTGGAGCATCAGTCTACAAGGAGTACTATATAAACCATAAAGAATTACCAAGCATGCAGCTATATTCTTTAAAACCATGAACATTCAGAGAGCTTTGGTCTTCTGAAATGTAAATTCTAAAAAAAAAAAAAAAAAAAAAAAAAAAAAAATATATATATATATATATATTATATATATATATATATATATATATATATATATATATATATATATATATGAATAAGTGTACTATTCTTTTCAGCCGCTGTTGCGCAAAATCTCTCTTGTTTTTTACTCTGATTCTTCTGCTTACTTTTTTCTCTTTGCTGCTGATGAAGGTGATATAGAACTCATTATAGAGGTAAGTGTTCCAGGAAACTTTCTAGAAAGGAGTTAGGCCTTTCCCTGACCCTGCATTTGATGGTTGATTGTATATTAACAGTAGTAGTAACAATGATGATAGTAATAATGAAAATGATAATGGTTGCAATAATGATAATCAGAAATGTCTCAATATATTTTCAATTAATCCCATACATCATATTTTGCTGTAAAATTTGAAATGCTCTTCCATGAAATTAAAAAGTATTCTAGTCAATATTATTTCGTATTAGGGCAAATTATATAGCCAGTCATTTGAAATGAGTACACAAAACTTTCAAATTCAGTTAAAATCTTTGTGACAGCCAGGGAACGACGCTTACCAAAAGGGAATGAAGTAACGATAACTATGCAACATCTCTACTGATACTTCATCCTTGGCTTCAGAAAATGGCTACTGCTCCTGCTTCCCACGAGCAGTTAGGTTAGCATTATATGTATTTGTTATATACCTGAAAAATATACAAAGTGCAAATCAGTTTCCCTCCATGATGTTTACTTGAGTCAGTCGCATATATTCTGTGAACCAATGTCTCATTTTTTAAAAGTCTTCTAGGTTGGAAGGACATAGGCAAAAAGGATATTGACTTATATTTGATAAACCAGATTTTAATGATATTATAAACAAGAATATGAACGGAAAATTCTTATAAAAGGAGGTAAGAGTTGGATAAAGAGAGATGCCACATGCTACATGATATTCCCCCCTTGTTTGGAAAGTGGCATATCTATAAACGGATTACGTGCAGTACAAATACCCAGTCTGCAATCTTCAACTGTATTGGATTTTACAATAAAAATACACAATTAAAAATTATATATAATTACTGTTTTTAAATTCCCCCTCTTTTTACAAAGGTGTCTGGATTAAAGAAATAGCCTTTTGTCTTCAATTTTAATATTATTTGTTGCCAAATCACTTTTTTCCCTGGTACTATCAGATACTTGGAGTTTATACATTTATACGCTTCAATTAGCAGATATGCCCAAGATATGAAGAAAAAAGTAAAATAAATGGTTTTCAAGAATTCATCACAGAAGCAAAGACGAGGAAAAAATAACAATAAAATAATTGTAGTGTTCATATACAGATACTAAAAACACATGTATTTACAAATTCCTACAAACGAAACATTTTGCTAGGTTGACTCAGTAGTAGATGTCTTTATTTTTTCCAAAACCAATTAAAAGAAAGACATGAAATGCAAAGGTTACGATTTTCTTTGGAGGCAGTAGACGTAGAAAACGTGGATTTAGAGACTAGATAGGAGAAACTCGTGTATCATTATTATTACTATTTATTTATTTATTTTTAAATTATTACTACTATTATCATTACTATAATTAATTCCACCATTATATCAATATGATACCAGAACTGCTATTATGACAACTACCACTATTATTTCTACTATACAAATAATCAATTAAAAGGTAATAATAATGATGACAGTCAATAATAACGATAGAAAACGATAATAATAATAATAATAATAATAATAATAATAATAATAATAATAATAATAATAATAATAATAATAATAATAATAACAACAACAACTCCATTATCATACGAGTATTTCATAAATAGACGAATGCTAATGACGACAGTGGTAAGTACAGTGGAACCAAGGAAGAAAGAAATGTATAACGGCTACGTTTTACTACTACCATGTAATAAGGAAATCAGAAATAGAGCAACAGAAAAAAATAAGAATGTGTGCTAAAAATATTTTGTGGACTTTTTTTTATGAAATGTTATCCAAATTCTCTTTATTCTCACTTATCATCAGTATTGTCATGAATAATAGAATTCTGATAATTATTATCATTATTACCCTATTAATTGCCAGAATCATCAAATGAATGGGAAAAAAAAGTCATTTTGGAGTCTACTCTCAAAAGGCTATATTTCGCTAGATTTTGCCGCTTTGTCGACTTTTGGGATTTTTTTTCTTTTACCTTTTTTATTATATATGGACACATTTCCTTTTATTATAATCATTATTATCATGATTATTATCATCATTATCGCTATCATCATTATCATCATTATCATCATTATCATCATTATCATCATTATCATCATTATTGCAATTATTATCATCATTATTGCAATTATTATCATTATTATTGCAATTATTGCAGTTATGATAAATATTGTTACATCTATACTAATAACAACTACAATAATAAAAGTAATTATACTTTTATTATACTAATTATACTTTTACTGTAATTATTACTGTTATAATAATTATTTTTACAATTATACTACCAGTAAAAATAATAATAATGATAATAATAACAATAATAATATTAATAACAATATTATAACAATTAGTATTATTATAATTCTACTTATTATTATTATTATTGTTTTTATTACAGTTATAACATATTTTTTGGCAATAATACTAATAATTAAATTAATAATAATAATAATAATAATAATAATAATAATAATAATAATAATAATAATAATAATAACGATAATAATAATAATAATAATAATAATAATAATAATAATAATAATAATAGTAATAATAATGATAATAATAATAATAATGATAATAATGATAATAATAATGATAATTGTAATAAATTTAATATTTGAAATGTTATCCAAATTCTCTTTATTCTCACTTTTATCATCATTATTATCATGATTAATAAAATTCTGGTAATTATTATCATTATTACCCTAATAATTACAAGAATCATCACTTTGGAGTCTACTCTCAAAAGGCTTTACTTCGCAAAATTTTGCAGCTTTTTCGACTTTTGGGATTTTTTTTTCTTTTACCTTTTTATTATATATGGACACAATTCCTTTTATTGTCATCATTATTATCATGATTATCATC
>NW_023664436.1:153792-156292 GCF_015228065.2 Penaeus monodon
ATACTAATAATTAAAGTAATAATAATAATATTAATAATAATAATAATAATAATAATAATGATAATAATAATAATAACAATAATAATAATAATAATAATAATAATAATATTATTATTATTATTATTATTATTATTTCAATAATAATAATAATAATGATAGTAATGATAATAATAATGATATATATGATATTAAATCATTAAATGTTATCCAAATTCTCTTTATTCTCACTTTTATCATTACTATTGTCATGGTTAATAGAATTCTGGTATTATCATCATTATTACCCTAATAATTTCCAAAATCATGAAATGATTGGAAAAACGTCATTTTGGAGTCTAATCTCAAAGGCTATATTTTTCTATATTTTGCCGCATTTCTGAATTATGGGATTTTTTTTTTACCTTTTTTTATTATATATGGACACAATTCCTGTTATTATAATCATTATTATCATGATTATCATTATTATCGATAACATCATCATTATCATCATTATCATCTTTATCATCATCATTATCATTATTGCAATTATTATCATTATTGCAATTATTATCACTATTATTTCAATTATTGCAGTTATGATATATATTTTTACATCTATACTAATAACAAACTACAATAATAATAGTAATAACAAAATCAATAACAATAATAACGTTTTATAATAATTATTTATATCATTATTTTAATTAATATCGCTATTACTGTAATTTATTACTGTCATAATTTTTTTTTTACAATTATACTACCATTAAAAATAATAATATAATAATAAAAAAAATATTATCAATAACAATATTATAACAATTAGTATTATTATAATTATACTAATTATTATTATTGTTGTTATTATTACAGTTATAATATATTTTTTGGCATAATACCATAACAACTTCAATAATAATAGTAATCAAAAATAATAATAGCAATGATATCGTCTTTATGAATAATTTTTATATCATTATTTTAATTAATATCATTATTATTTTGATTATTACTATTATAATAATTATTTTTACAATTATACTACCAGTTAAAATGATAATAATGATAATAATACCAATGAAATATTAATACCAATATTATAAACAATTAGTATTATTATAATTCTACTTATTATTATTATTATTGTTATTTATTACAGTTATAATTTTTTTTTTGGTAATAATACTAATGATTAAATTAATAATAGTATATAATAATATTATTATTATTAATGATAATAATAATTATATTAATAATAATAATAATTATATTAATAATAATAATAATAAATAATGATAATTAATAATATAATAATAATAATAATAATAATATAATAATAATAATAATAATAATAATAACAATAATAATATGATAATAATGATGATAATAATGATAATAATAAGATAATATTAATAATAATAATCAAATGTTATCCAAATTCTCTCTATTCTCACTTTTATCATCATTAATGTCATGATTAATAGAATTCTAGTAATTATTATCATTATTACCCTAATAATTGCCAGAATCATCATGTGAATGGAAAAAACGTCATTTTGGAGTCAACTCTCAAAAGGCTATATTTCGCTAGATTTAACCTCTTTTGGAATTTTTTTTCTTTTACCTTTTTTATTATATATAGACACAATTCCTGTTATTATCAGCATTATTATCATGATTATCATCATTATTATAGTTATCATCATCATTATCATCATCATTATCATCATTATTGCAATTATTATCATCATTATTGCAATTATTATCATTATTATTGTAAGTATTGCATTTATAATAATATAGTAATAAAAACTACAATAATAATAGTAATAACAATAATGATACAAATAATAATATTATAACAATTAGTATTATTATAATTATACTTATTATTATTATTATTGTTATTATTACAGTTAAAATATATTTTTTGGCAACAATACTAATAATAAAATTAATAATAAAAATGTAATAAAAAAAAAAAAAAAAAAAAAAAAAAATAATAATAATATGAATAATAATAATAATAATAATAATAATAATATAATAATAATAATAATAATATAATGATAATAATGATATTAATAATATAATAGTAATAATATTAATATCATCAAATGTTATCCAAATTCTCTTTTTTCTCAGTTTTATCATCATTATTGTCATGATTAATAGAATTCTTGTAATTACTATCATTATTACCCTAATAATTGCCAAAATCATCATATGATTGGGAAAAACGTCATTTTGGAGTCTACTCTCAAAAAGGATATATATCGCTAGATTTTGCCGCTTTTTGGACATTTTGGACTTTTTCTTTTACCTCTTTACCCTATGGACAAAATTCCTTTTATTATCATCATTATTATCATCATTATTATCGTTATTCCATCATTATACCATTATCATCATTATCTCATTATCATCATTATTGCGGTTATTATCATCATTATTGCAATTATTATCATTATTATTGCAATTATTGCCGTTATAATTTTATATTTTTACATATATA